>NW_024068251.1:0-191909 GCF_009389715.1 Phoenix dactylifera
TGATCTAATCAAACTCTTTGATCCGATCAACCCACAAGACATGATTGACGTCTAGCAACGTATCATGTCTACCCGGAAGATGAGGAATGTATTGGACAAATCCAAACATACCCTTCAGTGGAAAGTTACTGTGCAATTCAATCCCTCAGTCATACTACATCCTGAATAAGTGCATGAGTATGGATCAATATCAAACTCAATCACTTATTCATGTCTCTCTCAATCTTTTATATGATAATTCAAACAATGAAACATTAGAAACTCTTTCTAATATTCATTTTGCTTTGATCAAAGGCTTCTTGAATCATCATAAGATTAGAGTAAGTAGGATGTTACCTTCTCTTACTAGAAGTGACTGATTCCTTGTTGACCTACTCACAACCTTCGTACAAATCCACCATATCCAGAATACCCCGTACACAACGCAATGTCGTGAATGAGGGTAAACCAAAACATAGCTTCAAGTGCACAAGGTGCCATGGTGATCTCAGGTCTAAGGATCACTTGCACAACTCCCACTATGAGAACCATCTTTTGATAATTAAGTAAGAATCCATAAGATGTTCTCATGGCTGGTCATTTCAGTGAACTCATTCCTCTAATGAGCACCCACATCTTTGTATTAGTGTCTCACACAAGTGATTGTGAGATCAATCACCCTCTACATTGAGCATACATAAGATGTGCCAGTCTTTCCGGTAATATTGATCCCCGACTCAATATACCAATTTGACTGGAAATATTCTAAATTAGGATTTTAGGATTTTAGGTCTCACTGGTATGATCTCATCATAACCCTAAAACCAATGTCCTAATTTATGGGGTTCATCATCCAATAATAAAATAGATAAGCAGCAAATGATGAAACACAATGCCTTTATTGATATATATCGAGTGTCAAAGTACAAAATTTGGAGGATTACAAAGAAAAACCCATCAAATGATTGGCTTATAGGGCATCTACTCTTTCAATCCTGTCGAACTTGATGAAAACAATGAGGATCCGATCACCTATATGGATGCTATGCAGAGGCATGATTCTGATGCATGGCTTGGAGCCATGCAATCCGAAATGGAATCCATGAAGGTCAATGATGTATGGACATTAGTTGACCCACCCGAAGGGATTAAACCCATAGGGTGTAAGTGGATTTTCAAAAGAAAACGGGGCGCAGACGGAAAAGTAGAGACCTATAAAGCCCGTCTGGTTGCCAAAGGATATCGTCAACGTTATGGTATTGACTATGACGAGACGTTTTCTCCTGTGGCAATGCTCAAATCCATTCGGATTATGCTTACGATAGCAGCACACTTAGATTATGAGATCTGGCAGATGGATGTTACAACCGCTTTTCTAAATGGAGATTTAGAAGAGGAGGTGTATATGATGCAACCTGAAGGTTTTATATCTGCAGATGAGTCTAAGGTGTGCAAGCTTCAAAAATCCATTTATGGATTAAAGCAAGCTTCACGGAGTAGGAACATACGATTTGATAAGGTGATCAAATCATATGGCTTCATTAAGAATGAAGAGGAACCTTGCATTTATAAATGGGCAAATGGTTCAGTTATTATATTTCTTGTTTTGTATGTGGATGACATTCTTTTAATCGGGAATGACATTCCTGCATTACAAGGAATAAAGGTTTGGCTATCATCTCAATTTGCCATGAAGGATTTGGGAGAAGCATCTTACATCCTAGGGATGAAGATCTATAGAGATAGATCTAGAAGATTGCTTGGATTATCCCAATCCACATACATTGATACTATACTGAAAAGGTTCAGTATGATTAATTCCAAGCAAGGCTATCTTCCAATGGGCCATGGAATTAATCTCTCTAAAAGGGATTATCCGACAACCTCTCAAGAAAGAGAGAGTATGGATAGAATTCCATATGCTTCGGCAGTGGGATCTATAATGTATGCCATGACATGTACTAGACCAGACGTGGCATACTCACTAGGAGTAGTGAGTAGATACCAGTCTGATCCAGGTAGCAACTACTGGAAGGTTGTAAAAACCATCCTTAAGTATTTGAGAAATACTAAAGATCAGTGGCTTGTCTACGGTGATTCTGACTTAAAACTTGAGGGATATACCGATTCAAGTTTTTAGTCAGATCAAGATGATAGCAAGAGCGTGTCGGGATATATTTTCACTCTTAAGGGTGGGGCCATCTGCTGGAAGAGTTCCAAGCAGCATACAGTGGCAGATTCTACATGTGAAGCAGAATACATTGCAGCATCTGATGCAGCCAAGGAAGCCGTATGGTTGCGCAAGTTCATCACCGAGCTGGGAGTGGCACCTTCCATTGATGGTCCAGTTCCTATATTTTGTGATAACACTGGAGCCATAGCTCAGGCAAAGGAACCTAAAGCATATCAGCGGACCAAGCATATTCTGCGACGCTATCACCTGGTTCGAGAGATTATAGAATGAGGTGATATTGATCTTCAGAAGATTGACACAAAAGAAAATCTGGCTGACCCATTTACCAAAGTCCTCGGCATCAAAGAGTTCAACGAACACAAGTCGAAGATGGGTATTAGATACTGTGCCGATTGGCTTTAGGCTAAGTGGGAGTTGTTGGGAATTGTATCCTAAATGTCAATCGTCAGCATATTGATGATTGAATTTTGTAAATAAATTGACAAAATAATAAAGTATTATTTGGCATTATTCATCATTTCATCTTCAAATGAACTCTTATATGATGAAGTCCTTAGGACTTATGTTATGATAAAGGAGGATTTATCTTTTAGTCCTTAAACTTGTTCGCGACCAAATAATATGTTGTTACTAGGACGACAACATTATCGAGATTAGGTCGTTGTGTGACATATACGTTGGTTGTCCTCTTAACCAAGGAGTGTGGAGACACTGGTATGCCATATAGGTGAAGTGTAGGAGTACATTTCACTGAACGTGACCAATTCCGGAACGCTTTACTGTCGAGAGATGTTTCGAGTGGATATGGGTATAAGTTTGGCCCTCTGACCTGAGACCGCAACCTGTGACTAGCAAGCAACTCACTGTACTTTGGTACCGGACTACCTGAATTTCTAATTCAGTGACGGAAGGTCACTGGGTGCAGTCAAGTACTTGCGTAGTCAGTTGTGAGTCAAGATGGAATTGACCCCTTCTGGAAACAAGAATAATGTCTTGTGATTAATTTAGCAAAACCTTAGCCAGGGTAATCCCAGTGAGGAGTCATGGGATATCTAAAGTTAATCACATAATGGATGTACTAATTATAGGGTTGATAGTGAGCTCTAAGTCATCCTGGCATTAAGAGTCAAAGGGATTGAATTATACAGTAACCATAGTTCAGGGTTCCTAAATATTTGCTTCGCATATATTCGGCCTATTCGGACGTCGGGTACCATTGCTAGATGGTCACATCGATTAGTGTAGGAAGTCGTTCCTATACTACCGGCTTAGGTTCGAACCTATGAGGTCACACGCATAGAAGATTCTTGATTGATCAAGAAGGCTGATGAATGATTAAGAATCATTCAGGGATAATTTGGTCAATTCAATTAGCAAATTATCTTATAAAATAATTAAAGTAATTATCGAAGGATTAATTAGTAATTAGATTGCTAATGAACTTAATTGGATTGAGTAATTAGACTAAGGATGAGCCAAATTGAATTAGATTCAATTCTGGGCTCAATCAAGGTTTTTGACCTGATTGGATTAGGTCTGAATCAAGAGGACTTAGGTTGACCAAATTAAATTAGATTAAATTTGTGCTTAATTAGGGATTGATCTAATTGGATTAGGTTCAACCCATGGTAATTGGATCATTCTAATTGTTAGGATTTAATTAAATTAAATGGGTTTGATCTGAAACTGTTCGGATCTTGAAATCCACTTGTCACATATCCATGCATGGCGCCATAAATTGATTTTTAATATGATTAAAAATTAATTTAATTTATTTAATGGTGCCATGGGACACTTGGCAACATCAGGGACCTCTTTCATCATTAGATGGATCGAAATGGGGAGATAAATTCATGAAAAGAATTGGATAAGATCAAATTCTCTCTCTTCATGACATATGTCATCCTTATCTTTATCTCACTTCTAATTAAGGTTGAATTTCGAATTTAATCATCACAAAATCACCACGTGACCCTCTAATCTGTTTGGGGGCATGAGAATTTCGAAATTGAAAGAGGAAAGTGGCAACATGATGAATGGTTTAGATTAGATCAAGCTTCATCATGTAATGGCACATGAACTTGAATTTTGAATTCAAAATTCAAAACCCCACAAAATCCTCCACAAATATGGGATGGTTGGCATGAAGTTAGGTAGGAGAGCAACATTAAAAGGACCTCCATCATCTGGTGGTCGAATTCAAGGAAAAAAGAGAGAAAAAGAAGAAGAAAAAAGGGAAAAGAAAAGAGAGGAACCCTAGTTCATGCATGGAAAAATTCTGCATTCAATCTAGCTGACTTCTTCCTCCTCTAAGTCCATCGCGCCATTAGTGTTAGGGGTCCCTGATAAGAGTCTTTAGATCAGATCTAAGTCCTCTTCAATCCCTTTAAACCTTTCCTCCAAGTTCTTCCAAGAAGGCGGATCAAAAGTTGATAGCGTTTGGAAGATCAAATTTCAGCCTCAAGAAATTCTGCGCAAGCTAGCACTTCCGCAGGATTGGATCTCTTCAGGAACTTCGCGTGGACTTCTCGTAGAGGCCATTTGTGTGCATGTCTGCGAAGTCGAGGATCAGATCCACAAGTTTCATCCATCATAAAAGGTATTAATCCTACATTAATCTTTTATTATGGTGTTAAGATCTAGGTCTGATTCCTCGAGGTTTTAACCTCTTTTGGGGCTCCTCACGGAGATATCTCCAGAATCCATTCAATGGATATTCGGAGATTAATCGGAATAGAGTTTTTAAGTTTCAGATCTGATAGTTAATCATGCATGAAAGTTTTAGCATAATTGTTTAAACGATTCCGGCATAATCCTATGTGTTCTTAAGGTGCTGATTTCTAGATTTGATCTTGTAAGCATGCATGAATTAAATTGTTTGATTTGATTTTTCCGCTGCATTTTAAAACTGAAAAAGAACTACGTATGGCTTGATCCCCCTTATGAAGGGGTACGTAGGCAACCCGATCAGGTTCAGCCATGGTTTTTTTTAAAAAAAAAAAATCAGCATGCTTAACACCGAAGAACCTAGGATTCACTTTCAAGTATGCCACGTCTGGTCTAGTACATGTCATAGCATACATTATAGATCCCACTGCCGAAGCATATGGAATTCTATCCATACTCTCTCTTTCTTGAGGGGTTGTCGGACAATCCCTTTTAGAGAGATTAATTCCATGGCCCATCGGAAGATAGCCTTTCTTAGAATTAATCATACTGAACCTTTTCAGTATAGTATCAATGTATGTGGATTGGGATAATCCAAGCAATCTTCTAGATCTATCTCTATAGATCTTCATCCCTAGGATGTAAGATGCTTCTCCCAAATCCTTCATGGCAAATTGAGATGATAGCCAAACCTTTATTCCTTGTAATGCAGGAATGTCATTCCCGATTAAAAGAATGTCATCCACATACAAAACAAGAAATATGATAACTGAACCATTTGCCCATTTATAAATGCAAGGTTCCTCTTCATTCTTAATGAATCCATATGATTTGATCACCTTATCAAATCGTATGTTCCAACTCCGTGAAGCTTGCTTTAATCCATAAATGGATTTTTGAAGCTTGCACACCTTAGACTCATCTGCAGATATAAAACTTCAGGTTGCATCATATACACCTCCTCTTCTAAATCTCCATTTAGAAAAGCGGTTTTAACATCCATCTGCCAGATCTCATAATCTAAGTGTGCTGCTATCGCAAGCATAATCCGAATGGATTTGAGCATTGCCACAGAAGAAAACGTCTCGTCATAGTCAATACCATAACGTTGACGATATTCCTTGGCAACCAGACGGGCTTTATAAGTCTCTACTTTTCCGTCTGCGCTCCGTTTCCTTTTGAAAATCCACTTACACCCTATGGGTTTAATCCTTTCGGGTGGATCAACTAATGTCCAAACATCATTGACCTTCATGGATTCTAATTCGGATTGCATGGCTCCAAGCCATTTATCAGAGTCATACCTCTGCATTGCATCCATATATGTGATCGGATCCTCATCGTTTTCATCAAGTTCGATAGGATCCCCATTCCGGATCAAGAAACTGTAGTATCTGTCCGGCTGACATGGTACTCTACCCGATTGCCTTAATGGTGCATCTAATATGAGTTTTGGATCTGATCTAATCAAATCCGACTCAACTGGTTCAGTAGATGGTGTCGGATCTTCTACATGTTGAACTTCTCTAAGCTCAACATTAGAGCTATTTGTTCCTTCACCAAGGAATTTCTTTTCTAAGAAAATTGCTTTTTTGCTTACGAACAACTTTTGTTCTTCAACAAAGTAGAAGTAATATCCTTTAGTTTCTTTAGGATAACCAACAAAGAAACATCTGTCAGACTTGGGTTCAAGTTTGTCTGTTTTCAAACGATTGACATATGCCGGACACCCCCCAAACCCTAAGGTGAGAGAGCATTGGCTTACGTCCAGTCCACATCTCATGTGGTGTTTTATTTACAGACTTACTTGGAACCTTATTTAGAATATAGCAAGCTGACTCAAGTGCATATCCCGAAAAGGATATGGACAGACTCGCAAACCCCATCATGGATCGAACCATGTCTAACAGAGCTTGATTTCTTCTTTCTGATACACCGTTATACTGTGGTGTACCAGGAGGAGTCCATTGAGAGAGAATCCCATTTTCTCCTAGATATGTCAAAAACTCACTGGTGAGGTATTCACCTCCTCGATCTGATCGAAGAGTTTTAATACTCTTTCCAGTTTATTTTTCTACTTCATTACGATATAATTTGAACATTTCAAATGATTCAGATTTATGTCTCATTAAATAGACATAACCATACCTAGAAAAATCGTCTGTAAACGTAATAAAATATGAATACCCATCTCTAGCATTTGTGCTCATTGGCCCATATACATCAGAATGTACAAGGGTCAATAAGTCACTGGCTCGTTCACCTTTTTCGGTAAAAGGTGATTTGGTCATTTTACCAAGAAGGCATGATTCACAGATTGTCAATGATTCACAATCATTAACATTGAGGATTCCCTCTTTACTTAACCTGTTCATCCTGTTCTTGTTAATATGACCTAGCCTATGATGCCAAAGGTAGACATCCGTGACATTATCTATTCTAGGATGCTTACTTGGCGTGTACATTACATTAACAGGTTGTGATAACAAGTAGATGCCATTGCTCAATTGTCCATTCATTACAGTAACACCATTCATAATGATATCACAAGAATATTTTCTTATTGAAATTTCATAACCGTTCATAGCCAAAAGGCCTACGGAAATTACATTCAATAAGAATGTAGGACAATAGTGACAATCACTCAAGACAACTACATGAGAATTGAAAACAAGTTTGAGATTTCCTAAAGCTAGAACTGGAACAGATCTTCCATCTCCAACATTCAGGAATCTCTCGCTGTTTTCAAATCTCTCATTGACCTAAAGTCCTTGCAACGAATTACATATATTAAACTGACTTCCAGTATCTAATACCCAGGTCGAATTATCACATATAGAGAAATTAGAAGGTGTTATCATATAAATACCTTGATCAGCAACTGATTGCCCTTTTCTCTTGCTTAGCCTGTTCGTGTCAAGTGAGGTAAGGTACTGAGGATAATTCCTCTTCCAATGCCCCTGCTTCTTACAATAGAAGCATTCTACCTGACTTTGGTCATCCTTAATCCTTTTGGTCTGACTATGCTGAGTTTTTAGCTTTCTGTACCAATTATTGAAGTTGGGACAGTCAACTTGTCATTATCCAATAATGAGCGAAGTGACAAACTTGTGGCCATTTCTACATAAAAAAAAAATTGGCTATTAGTATATGAATTGACTAAACACAGTAGACTTGGACTTTAGTCTAAAGATACTCCCACTATTTTATACAAATTGGTAGCCTCTACCTCCAATTCGAAAAATTACTCCTAATTCTTTAGTGGGCACTAGAACCCAATAGATCACATATAGGCCCGAGTGTGGCTCGGCTAACCCATATGCACCTATTGGTAGGTTCTAAACCAGTTGCTTCACCAAGCAACTTCTAGTGATAATTTTGCCCTAGGTTCTTCGGCAGGCGTGTGGCGCCTCCACCGAATACCCTAGTCAGATCCAACCATTAAATGATAGGGTTAAGTCTAATCAACTAATAGACGACCAAGCCCGAGTGTGGCTCGGCTCATCTGACCACCTATTGAAGGTACACTTAACTCATCATATATTGAATGACAATTCCAATGCTTGATAAGTACCAGACGTGTTGCGCCTCCAGTAATTATCAAAACATTGGACCCATTATCACCCAACTTAATGGGAGGCTATGACCTAGTTATCCCCATAACCATTTCATTTTAAGGACCTAATAATTTTAGAGGATTTCTTAATTAGGAAAGATAAGAAGACCCGGTTAGTCTAATTTCTCCCACTGACTTCACCAAATCAGATTAGACTCAAACCGGTTAAGGAGGCACCTAAATCAGTCAAACTGATTTTCCTTATAGGCATGGGCTAACTCGAATTATTAAGTGATCCAATCAAAATGTGATTGACCATGTCGGCCAGGTAAGTGAGATCGGTGGAAGGGATATGCCATTAACTCGACAAAGACGAATCAGTGCGAGTAGCTCCCAATTAAAAACCACCGGTCCAAACTGCCAAACTTACCTTAGACATCGACTGGTTAATCAATTTCGATTTGATTACTCAAATGACTCGGGCTACACCTCTGAGCCTAAATCAAGTTCCATCTTGGTCTAATCAAAGACATGGACTTGATCCATCTACAACTATTGTAAATTGACCTAGAATTTCCTTAACCTAATCTAGTTACTACTTAATTAGATTTGATCAATTAATTTTATTTGTCCATGTATGATTCTAACCTTAGGTCTAACCCAATCCTAGGAACTTGATTCAAGCTAACCCGTATGCCCAAATAATTATGCAATGTCAATTAATTGAGTTACAATTCTATTTCATAACACTTAATTCTCAATTAAGTTTAGACTTATGAAAGTTTTGCTCATTGCATATTTCTTTTTAATTACATATTAATTACAATCTTTCAGTTCTTAAAACATATTTTCAGATCTGAGTTTTGTAATTAATCACATGTAATCAGATTTAATTAATGTTTAAGTCATTATATTTAATGTTCATGCATCACATATACATAACAACATGAATTAATACAAACAACATACATCTTATGTATTTGTTTTTTTACTTTTATTTTCAGATCTGATTTGTTCATTAAAATCAGAGATCATATGAATCATAAATTTTATTTAGATCTAATCTAAATAATATTATGATTTCAGATTTATTAATGTTACAAATCTTAACACAAACATGCATCATATGCATTCAAAATTTCAGATCTAGTTAATCATGCATAATCAGCAATTAAATCAATCATAAAAAAAATACTTTAGATCTAATCTAAGCATGCTCATGATTTCAGATTTAATTGCAAACATTAAAACATAAAAATTTAAACATGAACATGGCTCTGATACCACTGAAGGGGGAGTCTCCACTCCTACATGGGTTCGGTCCTATTAAAAATAGGGTGACACCATGTATACCTATCAGAGCACGGATCTCTATACGCCTCCGGACGGAGAGCCACGCTTCGTCACACGATCACGCATGAGAGTTTCCGGAGATCGGTCACAACTCTTGGACCTTTGCTCTGATACCACTGAAAGTGGATCCTAGGTTCTTCGGTGTTAAGCATGCTGATTTTTTTTTTTTGAAAACCATGGCTGAACCTGATTGAGTTGCCTACGTACCCCTTCATAAGGGAGATCAAACCATACGTAGTTCTTTTTAAGTTTAAAAAATGCAGCGGAAAAATGAATCAAACAATTTAATTCATGCATGCTTACAAGATCAAATCTAGAAATCAGCACATTAAGAACACATAGGATTATGTCGGAATCGTTTAAATAATTATGCTAAAACTTTCAAGCATTATTAACTATCAGATCTGAAACTTAAAAACTCTATTCCAATTAATCTTCGAATATCCATTGAATGGATTTTGGAGATATCTCCGTGAGGAGCCCCAAAAGAGGGTAAAACCTTGGAGAATCGGACCTAGATCTTGACACCATAATAAAAGATTAATGTAGGATTAATACCTTTTATGATGGATGAAACTTGTGGATCTGATCCTCGACTTCACAGCCACGCACACGAATGGCCTCTACAAGAAGTCCACGCGAAGTTTCTGAAGAGATCCAATCCTGCGGAAGTGCTAGCTTGCGTAGAATTTCTTGAGGCTGAAATTTGATCTTCCCAACGCTATCAACTTTTGATCCGCCTTCTTGGAAGAACTTGGAGGAAAGGTTTAAGAGGATTGAAGAGGATTTAGATCTGATCTAAAGACTCTTATCAGGGACCCCTAACACTAATGGCACGATGGACTTAGAGGAGGAAGAAATCGGCTAGATTGAATGCAGAATTTTTCCACGCATGAACTAGGGTTCCTCTCTTTTCTTTTCCCTTTTTTCTTCTTCTTTTTCTCTCTTTTTTCCTTGAATTCGACCACCAGCTGATGGAGGTCCTTTTAATGTTGCTCTCCCACCTAACTTCATGCCAACCATCCCATATTTGTGGAGGATTTTGTGGGGTTTTGAATTTTGAATTCAAACTTCAAGTTCATGTGCCATTACATGATGAAGCTTGATCTAATCTAAACCATTCATCATGTTGCCACTTTTCTCTTTCAATTTCGAAATTCCCATGCCCCCAATCAGATTAGAGGGTCACGTGGTGATTTTGTGGTGATTAAATTCGAAATTCAACCTTAATTAGAAGTGAGATAAAGATAAGGATGACATATGTCATGAAGAGAGAGAATTTGATCTTATCCAATTCTTTTCATGAATTTATCTCTTCATTTCGACCCATCTAATGATGAAAGAGGTCCCTGATGTTGGCAAGTGTCCCATGGCACCATTAAATAAATTAAATTAATTATTAATCATATTAAAAATTAATTTATGGCGCCTTGCATGGATATGTGACAAGTGGATTTCAAGATCCGAACAGTTTCAGATCAAACCCATTTCTTTTTATTAAATCCTAACAATTAGAATGATCCAATTATCATGGGTTGAACCTAATCCAATTAGGTCAATCCCTAATTAAGCACAAATTTAATCTAATTTAATTTGGTCAACCTAAGTCCTCTTGATTCAGACCTAATCCAATTAGGTCAAAAAACCTGATTGAGCCCAGAATTGAATCTAATTCAATTTGGCTCATCCTTAGTCTAATTACTCAATCCAATTGAGTTCATTAGCAATCTAATTACTAATCAATCCTCCGATAATTACTTTAATTATTTTATAAGATAATTTGCCAATCGAATTGACCAAATTATCCCTGAATGATTCTTAATCATTCATCAGCCTTCTTGATCAATCAGGAATCTTCTATGCGTGTGACCTCATAGGTTCGAACCTAAGCCGGTAGTATAGGAACGACTTCCTACACTAATCGATGTGACCATCTAGCAATGGTACCTGACGTCCGGATAGGCCAAATGTATGCGAAGCAAATATTCTGGAACCTTGAACTATGGTTACTGTATAATTCAATCCCTTTGACTCCTAATACCAGGATGACTTAGAGCTCACTGTCAACCCTATAATTAGTACATCCATTATGTGATTAACTTTAGATATCCTGTGACTCCTCACTGGGATTACCCTGGCTAAGGTTTTGCTAAATTAATCACAAGACATTATCTCCTGTTTCCAGGAGGGGTCAATTCCATCTCGACTCACAACTGACTACGCAAGTACTTGACTGCACCCAGTGACCTTCCGTCACTGAATTAGAAATCCAGGTAGTCCGGTACCAAAGTACAATGAGTTGCTTGCTAGTCACAAGTTGCGGTCTCAGGTTAGAGGGCCAAACTTATACCCATATCCACTCGGAACATCTCTTGACAGTAGAGCGTTCCAAAATTGATCACGTTCAGTGAAATGTACTCCTACACTTCACCTGTATGGCATACCAGTGTCTCCACACTCCTTGGTTAAGAGGACAACCAACGTATATGTCACACAACGACCTAATCTCGATAATGTTGTCGTCCTAGTAACAACATATCATTTGGTCGCGAAAAAGTTTAAGGACTCAAAGATAAATCCTCCTTTATTATAACATAAGTCCTAAGGACTTCATCATATAAGAGTTCATTTGAAGATGAAATGATGAATAATGCCAAATAATACTTTATTAATTTGTCACTTTATTTACAAAATTCAATCATCAATATGCTGACGATTGACATTTAGGATACAATTCCCAACAACTCCCACTTAAACTAAAGCCAATCGGCACAGTATCTAATACCCATCTTCGACTTGTGTTCGTTGAACTCTTTAATGCCGAGGACTTTGGTAAATGGGTCAGCCAGATTTTCTTTTGTGTCAATCTTCTGAAGATCAATATCACCTCGTTCAACAATATCTCGAACCAAATGGTAGCGACGTCGAATATGCTTGGTCCGCTGATGTGCTTTGGGTTTTTTGCTTGAGCTATGGCTCTAGTATTGTCACAATATATAGACACTGGACCATCAATGGAGGGTGTCACTCCAAGCTCGGTGATGAACTTTCACAATCATACAGCTTCCTTGGCGGCATCAGATGCTGCAATATATTCTGCTTCACATGTAGAATCTGCCACTGTATGCTGCTTGGAACTCTTCCAGCAGATGGCCCCACCCTTAAGAGTAAAGATATATCCCGACACACTCTTTCTATCATCTTGATCTGACTGAAAACTTGAGTCGGTATATCCCTCAAGTTTTACGTCAGAATCACCGTAGACCAGCCACTGATCTTTAGTATTTTTCAAATACTTAAGGATGATTTTTACAACCTTCCAGTGGTTGCTACCTGGATCAGACTGGTATCTTCTCACTACTCCTAGTGAGTATGCCACGTCTGGTCTAGTACATGTCATAGCATACATTATAGATCCCACTGCCGAAGCATATGGAATTCTATCCATACTCTCTCTTTCTTGAGGGGTTGTCGGACAATCCCTTTTAGAGAGATTAATTCCATGGTCCATCAGAAGATAGCCTTTCTTAGAATTAATCATACTGAACCTTTTCAGTATAGTATCAATGTATGTGGATTGGGATAATCCAAGCAATCTTCTAGATCTATATCTATAGATCTTCATCCCTAGGATGTAAGATGCTTCTCCCAAATTCTTTATGGCAAATTGAGATGATAGCCAAACCTTTATTCCTTGTAATGCAGGAATGTCATTTCCGATTAAAAGAATGTCATCCACATACAAAATAAGAAATATGATAACTGAACCATTTGCCCATTTATAAATGCAAGGTTCCTCTTCATTCTTAATGAAGCCATATGATTTGATCACCTTATCAAATCGTATGTTCCAACTCCATGAAGCTTGCTTTAATTCATAAATGGATTTTTGAAGCTTGCACACCTTAGACTCATCTGCAGATATAAAACCTTCAGATTGCATCATATACACCTCCTCTTCTAAATCTCCATTTAGAAAAGCGGTTTTAACATCCATCTGCGAGATCTCATAATCTAAGTGTGCTGCTATCGCAAGCATAATCCGAATGGATTTGAGCATTGCCACAGGAGAAAACATCTCGTTATAGTCAATACCATAACGTTGACGATATCCCTTGGCAACCAGACGGGCTTTATAAGTCTCTACTTTTCCGTCTGCGCCCAATTTCCTTTTGAAAATCCACTTACACCCTATGGGTTTAATCCCTTCAGGTGGATCAACTAATGTCCATACATCATTGACCTTCATGGATTCCAATTCGGATTGCATGGCTCCATTTATCAGAGTCATACCTCTGCATTGCATCCATATATATGATCGGATCCTCATCGTTTTCATCAAGTTCGATAGGATCCCCATCCCAGATCAAGAAACCGTAGTATATGTCCGGCTGACGTGGTACTCTATCCAATCGCCTTAATGGCGCATCTAATATGGGTTCTGGATCTGATCTAATCAAATCCGACTCAACTGATTCAGTAGATGGTGTCGGATCTTCTACATGTTGAACTTCTCTAAGCTCAACATTAGAGCTATTTGTTCCTTCACCAAGGAATTCCTTTTCTAAGAAAATTGCTCTATTGCTTACGAACAACTTTTGTTCTTCAGCAAAGTAGAAGTAATATCCTTTAGTTTCTTTAGGATAACCAACAAAGAAACATCTGTCAGACTTGGGTTTAAGTTTGTCTGTTTTCAAATGTTTGACATATGCCGGACACCCCCAAACCCTAAGGTGAGAGAGCATTGGCGTACGTCCAGTCCACATCTCATGTGGTGTTTTATTTACAGACTTACTTGGAACTTTATTTAGAATGTAGCAAGCTGACTCAAGTGCATATCCCCAAAAGGATATGGGCAGACTCGCAAACCCCATCATGGATCGAACCATGTCTAACAGAGTTTGATTTCTTCTTTCTGATACACCGTTATACTGTGGTGTACCAGGAGGAGTCCATTGAGAGAGAATCCCATTTTCTCCTAGATATGTCAAAAACTCACTGGTGAGGTATTCACCTCCTCGATCTGATCGAAGAGTTTTAATACTCTTTCCAGTTTGTTTTTCTACTTCATTACGATATAATTTAAACATTTCAAATGATTCAGATTTATGTCTCATTAAATAGACATAACCATACCTAGAAAGGTCGTCTGTAAACGTAATGAAATATGAATACCCACCTCTAGCATTTGTGCTCATTGGCCCACATACATCAGAATGTACAAGGGTCAATAAGTCACTGGCTCGTTCACCTTTTCCGGTAAAAGGTGATTTGGTCATTTTACCAAGAAGGCATGATTCACAGGTTGTCAATGATTCAGAATCATTAACATTGAGGATTTCCTCTTTACTTAACCTGTTCATCCTGTTCTTGTTAATATGACCTAGCCTATGATGCCAAAGGTAGACATCCGTGATATTATCTATTCTAGGATGCTTACTTGACGTGTACATTACATTAACAGGTTGTGATAACAAGTAGATGTCATTGCTCAATTGTCCATTCATTACAGTAACACCATTCATAATGATATCACAAGAATATTTCTTTATTGAAATTTCATAACCGTTCATGGCCAAAAGGCCTACGGAAATTACATTCAATAAGAATGTAGGATAATAGTGACAATCACTCAAGACAACTACATGAGAATTGAAAACAAGTTTGAGATTTCCTAAAGCTAGAACTGGAACAGATCTTCCATCTCCAACATTCAGGAATCTCTCGCTGTTTTCAAATCTCTCATTGACCTGAAGTCCTTGCAACGAATTGCATATATTAAACGGACTTCCAGTATCTAATACCCAGGTCGAATTATCACATATAGAGAAATTAGAAGGTGTTATCATATAAATACCTTGATCAGCAACTGATTGCCCTTTTCTCTTGCTTAGCCTGTTCGGGTCAAGTGAGGTAAGGTACTGAGGACAATTCCTTTTCCAATGTCCCTGCTTCTTACAATAGAAGCATTCTACCTGACTTTGGTCATCCTTAATCCTTTTGGTCTGACTATGCTGAGTTTTCAGCTTTCTATACCAATTATTGAAGTTGGGACAGTCAACTTGTTATTATCCAATAATGAGCGAAGTGACAAACTTGTGGCCATTTCTACATAAAAGAAAATTTGGCTATTAGTATATAAATTGACTAAACACAGTAGACTTGGACTTTAGTCTAAAGATACTCCCACTATTTTATACAAATTGGTAGCCTCTACCTCCAATTCGAAAAATTACTCCTAATTCTTTAGTGGGCATTAGAACCCAATAGATCACATATAGGCCCGAGTGTGGCTCGGCTAACCCATATGCACTTATTGGTAGGTTCTAAACCAGTTGCTTCACCAAGCAACTTCTAGTGATAATTTTGCCCTTGGTTCTTCGGCAGGAGTGTGGCGCCTCCACCGAATACCCTAGTCAGGTCCAACCATTAAATGATAGGGTTAAGTCTAATCAACTAATAGCGACCAAGCCCGAGTGTGGCTCGGCTCACCTGACCACCTATTGAAGGTACACTTAACTCATCATATATTGAATGACAATTCCAATGCTTGATAAGTACCAGGCGTGTCGCGCCTCCAATAATTATCAAAACATTGGACCCATTATCACCCAACTTAATGGGAGGCTATGACCTAGTTATCCCCATAACCATTTCATTTTAAGGACCTAATAATTTTAGATGATTTCTTAATTAGGATAGATAAGAAGATCCGGTTAGTCTAATTTCTCTCACTGACTTCACCAAATCAGATTAGACTCCAACCGGTTAAGGAGGCACCTAAATCAGTCAAACTGATTTTCCTTATAGGCATGGGCTAACTCGAATCATTAAGTGATCCAATCAAAATGTGATTGACCATGTCGGCCAGGTAAGTGAGATCGGTGGAAGGGATATGCCATTAACTCGACAAAGATGAATCAGTGCGAGTAGCTCCCAATTAAAAACCACCGGTCAAAACTGCCAAACTTACCTTAGACACCGACTGGTTAATCAATTTCGATTTGATTACTCAAATGACTCGGGCTACACCTCTGAGCCTAAATCAAGTTCCATCTTGGTCTAATCAAAGACATGGACTTGATCCATCTACAACTATTGTAAATTGACCTAGAATTTCCTTGACCTAATCTAGTTACTACTTAATTAGATTTGATCAATTAATTCTATTTGTTCATGTATGATTCTAACCTTAGGTCTAACTGTTGGGAATTATATCCTAAATGTCAATCTTCAGCATATTGATGATTGAATTTTGTAAATAAATTGACAAATTAATAAAGTATTATTTGGCATTATTCATCATTTCATCTTCAAATGAACTCTTATATGATGAAGTCCTTAGGACTTATGTTATGATAAAGGAGGATTTATCTTTGAGTCCTTAAACTTGTTCGCGACCAAATAATATGTTGTTACTAGGACGACAACATTATCGAGATTAGGTCGTTGTGTGACATATACGTTGGTTGTCCTCTTAACCAAGGAGTGTGGAGACACTGGTATGCCATACAGATGAAGTGTAGGAGTACATTTCACTGAACGTGACCAATTCCGGAATGCTCTACTGTCGAGAGATGTTCCGAGTGGATATGGGTATAAGTTTGGCCCTCTGACCTGAGACCGCAACCTGTGACTAGCAAGCAACTCACTGTACTTTGGTACCGGACTACCTGAATTTTTAATTCAGTGATGGAAGGTCACTGGGTGCAGTCAAGTACTTGCGTAGTCAGTTGTGAATCAAGATGGAATTGACTCCTCCTGAAAACAGGAATAATGTCTTGTGATTAATTTAGCAAAACCTTGGCCAGGGTAATCCCAGTGAGGAGTCATGGGATATCTAAAGTTAATCACATAATGGATGTACTAATTATAGGGTTGACAGTGAGCTCTAAGTCATCCTGGCATTAAGAGTCAAAGGGATTGAATTATACAGTAACCATAGTTCAGGGTTCCAGAATATTTGCTTCGCATATATTCGGCCTATTCGGACGTCGGGTACCATTGCTAGATGGTCACATCGATTAGCGTAGGAAGTCGTTCCTATACTACCGACTTAGGTTCGAACCTATGAGGTCACACGCATAGAAGATTCCTGATTGATCAAGAAGGCTGATGAATGATTAAGAATCATTCAGGGATAATTTGGTCAATTCGATTGGCAAATTATCTTATAAAATAATTAAAGTAATTATCGGAGGATTAATTAGTAATTAGATTGCTAATGAACTCAATTAGATTGAGTAATTAGACTAAGGATGAGCCAAATTGAATTAGATTCAATTCTGGGCTCAATCAGGGTTTTTGACCTGATTGGATTAGGTCTGAATCAAGAGGACTTAAGTTGACAAATTAAATTAGATTAAATTTGTGCTTAATTAGGGATTGACCTAATTGGATTAGGTTCAACTCATGGTAATTGGATCATTCTAATTGTTAGGATTTAATTAAATTAAATGGGTTTGATCTGAAACTGTTCGGATCTTGAAATCCACTTGTCACATATCCATGCATGGCGCCATAAATTGATTTTTAATATGATTAAAAATTAATTTAATTTATTTAATGGTGCCATGGGACACTTGGCAACATCAGGGACCTCTTTCATCATTAGATGGGTCGAAATGGAGGGATAAATTCATGAAAAGAATTGGATAAGATCAAATTCTCTCTCTTCATGACATATATCATCCTTATCTTTATCTCACTTCTAATTAAGGTTGAATTTCGAATTTAATCATCATAAAATCACCACGTGACCCTCTAATCTGTTTAGGGGCATGGGAATTTCAAAATTGAAAGAGGAAAGTGGCAACATGATGAATGGTTTAGATTAGATCAAGCTTCATCATGTAATGGCACATGAACTTGAATTTTGAATTCAAAATTCAAAACCCCACAAAATCCTCCACAAATATGGGATGGTTGGCATGAAGTTAGGTAGGAGAGCAACATTAAAAGGACCTCCATCATCTGGTGGTCGAATTCAAGAAAAAAAGAGAGAAAAAGAAGAAGAAAAAAGGGAAAAGAAAAGAGAGGAACCCTAGTTCATGCATGGAAAAATTCTGCATTCAATCTGGCTGACTTCTTCCTCCTCTAAGTCCATCGCGCCATTAGTGTTAGGGGTCCCTGATAAGAGTCTTTAGATCAGATCTAAGTCCTCTTCAATCCCTTTAAACCTTTCCTCCAAGTTCTTCCAAGAAGGTAGATCAAAAGTTGATAGCGTTTGGAAGATCAAATTTCAGCCTCAAGAAATTTTGCGCAAGCTAGCACTTCCGCAGGATTGGATCTCTTCAGGAACTTCGCGTGGACTTCTCATAGAGGCCATTCGTGTGCGTGGCTGCGAAGTCGAGGATCAGATCCACAAGTTTCATCCATCATAAAAGGTATTAATCCTACATTAATCTTTTATTATGGTGTCAAGATCTAGGTCTGATTCCCCGAGGTTTTACCCTCTTTTGGGGCTCCTCACGGAGATATCTCCAGAATCCATTCAATGGATATTCGGAGATTAATCGAAATAGAGTTCTTAAGTTTCAGATCTGATAGTTAATCATGCATGAAAGTTTTAGCATAATTGTTTAAACGATTCCGGCATAATCCTATGTGTTCTTAAGGTGCTGATTTCTAGATTTGATCTTGTAAGCATGCATGAATTAAATTGTTTGATTCGATTTTTCCGCTGCATTTTAAAACTTAAAAAGAACTACATATGGCTTGATCCCCCTTATGAAGGGGTACGTAGGCAACCCGATCAGGTTCAGCCATGGTTTTTTTTTTTAAAAAAAAAAAATAGCATGCTTAACACCGAAGAACCTAGGATTCACTTTCAGTGGTATCAGAGCCAGGTTCATGTTTAAACTTTTATGTTTTAATTCTTGTAATTAAATCTGAAATCATGAGCATGCTTAGATTAGATCTAAAGTATTTTTTATGATTGATTTAATTGCTGATTATGCATGATTAACTAGATCTGAAATTTTGAATGCATATGATGCATGTTTGTGTTAAGATTTGTAACATAAATAAATCTGAAATCATAATATTGTTTAGATTAGATCTAAATAAAATTTATGATTCATATGATCTCTGATTTTAATAAACAAATCAGATCTGAAAATAAAAGTGAAAAAAGAAATACATAAGATGTATGTTGTTTGTATTAATTCATGTTATTATGTATATGTGATGCATGAAAATTAAATATAATGACTTAAACATAAATTAAATCTGATTACATGTGATTAATTACAAAAACTCAGATCTGAAAATATGTTTTAAGAACTGAAAGATTGTAATTAATATATAATTAAAAAGAAATATGCAATGATCAAAACTTTCATAAGTCTAAACTTAATTGAGAATTAAGTGTTATGAAATAGAATTGTAACTCAATTAATTGACATTGCATAATTGTTTGGGCATATGGGTTAGCTTGAATCAAGTTCCTAGGATTGGGTTAGACCTAAGGTTAGAATCATACATGGACAAATAGAATTAATTGATCAAATCTAATTAAGTAGTAACTAGATTAGGTCAAGAAAATTCTAGATCAATTTACAATAGTTGTAGATGGATCAAGTCCATATCTTTGATTAGACCAAGATGGAACTTGATTTAGGCTCAGAGGTGTAGCCCGAGTCATTTGAGTAATCAAATCGAAATTGATTAACCAGTTGGTGTCTAAGGTAAGTTTGGCAGTTTTGACCGGTGGTTTTTAATTGGGAGCTACTCGCACTGATTCGTCTTTGCCGAGTTAATGGCATATCCCTTCCACCGATCTCACTTACCTGGCCGACATGGTCAATCACATTTTGATTGGATCACTTAATGATTCGAGTTAGCCGATGCCTATAAGGAAAATCAATTTGACTGATTTAGGTGCCTCCTTAACCGGTTTGAGTCTAATCTGATTTGGTAAAGTCAGTGGGAGAAATTAGACTAACCGGATATTCTTATCTATCCTAATTAAGAAATCCTCTAAAATTATTAGGTCCTTAAAATGAAATGGTTATGGAGATAACTAGGTCATAGCCTCCCATTAAGTTGGGTGATAATGGGTCCAATGCTTTGATAATTATTGGAGGCGCGACACGCCTGGTACTTATCAAGCATTGGAATTGTCATTCAATATATGATGAGTTAAGTGTACCTTCAATAGGCAGTCAGGTGAGCCAAGCCACACTCGGGCTTGGTCGTCTATTAGTTGATTAGACTTAACCCTATCATTTAATGGTTGGACCTAACTAGGGTATTCGGTGGAGGCGCCACACGCCTGCCGAAGAACCTAGGGCAAAATTATCACTAGAAGTTGCTTGGTAAAGCAATTGGTTAAGAACCTACCAATAGGTGCATATGGGTTAGCCTTGCCACACTCGGGCCTATATGCGATCTATTGGGTTCTAGTGCCCACTAAAGAATTAGGAGTAATTTTTCGAATTGGAGGTAGAGGCTACCAATTTGTATAAAATAGTGGGAGTACCTTTAGACTAAAGTCCAAGTCTAATGTGTTTAGTCAATTCATATACTAATAGCCAAATTTTTTTATGCAGAAATGGCCACTAATTTGTCACTTCGCTCATTGTTGGACAATGACAAGTTGACTGGTCCAAATTTTAATAATTGGCATAGGAAACTGAAAATAGTGCTAGAGCATGAAAGGATCCTTTATGTGATAACGGATCCAGCACCTGAGCAGCCCGCTGCTAATGCATCAAGATCGGCCAGAGACACTTATCAGAAGTGGCTTAGTGACCGGATCACTATTCGATGCATCATGTTGGCAGCAATGAGTGATGAGTTTAGTAGGCGTTTTGAGAATACGCAGCCGGAAGATAATATTCAAGTGTTGAATGAATCATTCGGTGTTCCTGACGACGTTGAGAGGCACAAAACTAGTTGTGCCATATTCAGCGCCCGAATGAAAGATGGGACCTCGGTAATTGATCATGTACTGTACATGATTGAGTTGATCGAGCGTCTAAGCTCTCTTGATTTTCCCCTTCATGATCAATTGGGAAAGGATGCCATACTAAACTCATTGCCTGGATCATACCGTCCTTTTCTCACTCATTTTCGTATGACGAAACCTGTAGTGAATTATCACCAATTGTTGGGGTTACTACAGACGTTTGAGAATGATCACCAACTTCTTAAGAAGACGGTGAACTTTGTGGGAGGTTCATCCAAGGGTCGCCCCTTTAAGAAAGGGAAAAAGAAAAATAAAATCCAAAAGAAACAAGTGCACCATGCTCAGCCTAGTCAGAAAAAGAATAAAAAGGCTGATTAGAGCAAGGCGGAGTGCTTCTTCTACAAGAAGCAAGGACATTGGAAGAGGAACTGTCCTCTTTACATTGCATCTCTCGATCCGAACCGGCTTAAGAAAAGTGGGCAATCAGTTGCCAATCAAGGTACTTATATGATAACACCTTGCAATTTTTCTATTTGTGATAATTCGACCTGGGTATTGGATACCGATAGTCCTTTTAATATTTGCAATTCGTTGCAGGGGCTACAAGTCAGTGAGAGGTTTGAAGAAGGAGAAAGGTTCCTGAATGTTGGAGATGGAAGATCAGTTCCAGTTCTAGCTTTAGGAATTCTTAAACTTGAATTTAGCTCTCATGTAAATGTCCTTAGTGATTGTCACTATTGTCCAAGTTTTTTATTGAATGTCATTTCTGTAGGCCTTTTGGCTAAAAATGGTTATGAAATATCAATAAAAAAGGATTATTGCAATATCATTTGGAATGGTGCTGCTGTAATGAATGGAACTCTGAGTAATGGCATTTACATTTTGTCACAGCCTGATCATGTAATGTACAAGTCCAATAAGCGCCCTAAAATAGATAATGTCACGGATGTCTACCTTTGGCATCATAGGCTCGGACATATTAACAAGAACAGGATGAACAGGTTAAGTAAAGAGGGAATCCTCGATGTTAATGATTATGAATCATTGACAACCTGTGAATCATGCCTTCTTGGTAAAATGACCAAATCACCTTTTACCGGAAAAGGTGAACGAGCCAGTGACTTATTGACCCTTGTACATTTTGATGTATGTGGGCCAATGAGCACAAATGCTAGAGGTGGGTATTCATATTTCATTACGTTTACAGACGACCTTTCTAGGTATGGTTATGTCTATTTAATGAGACATAAATCTGAATCATTTGAAATGTTCAAATTATATCGTAATGAAGTAGAAAAACAAACTGGAAAGAGTATTAAAACTCTTCGATCAGATCGAGGAGGTGAATACCTCACCAGTGAGTTTTTGACATATCTAGGAGAAAATGGGATTCTCTCTCAATGGACTCCTCCTAGTACACCACAGTATAACGGTGTATCAGAAAGGAGAAATCGAACTCTATTAGACATGGTTCGATCCATGATGGGGTTTGCTGATCTGCCCATATCCTTTTGGGGATATGCTCTTGAGTCAGCCTGCTACATTCTAAATAAGGTTCCAAGTAAGTCTGTAAATAAAACACCACATGAAATGTGGACTGGACGTAAGCCGATGCTCTCTCACCTTAGGGTTTGGGGGTGTCCAGCGTACGTCAAACGTTTGAAGATAGACAAACTTGAACCCAAGTCTGACAAATGTTTCTTTGTTGGTTATCCTAAAGAAACTAAAGGATATTACTTCTACTTTGCTAAAGAACAAAAGTTATTCGTAAGCAATAGAGCTGTTTTCTTAGAGAAAGAATTCCTTAGTGAAGGAACTAAAAGCTCTAATGTTGAGCTTAGGGAAGTTCAACATGTAGAAGATCCGACACCATCTACTGAACTAGTTGAGTCGGATTTGATTAGATCAGATCCAGAACCCATCTTAGATGCACCATTAAGGCGATCAGGTAGAGTACCACGTCAGCCGGACAGATACTACGGTTTCTTGGTCCAGGACGGGGATCCTGTCGAACTTGATAAAAACGATGAGGATCCGATCACCTATATCGATGCTATGCAGAGGCATGACTCTGATGCATGGCTTGGAGCCATGCAATCCGAAATGGAATCCATGAAGGTCAATGATGTATGGACATTAGTTGACCCACCCGAAGGGATTAAACTCATAGGGTGTAAGTGGATTTTCAAAAGAAAACGGGGCGCAGACGGAAAAGTAGAGACCTATAAAGCCCGTCTGGTTGCCAAGGGATATCGTCAACGTTATAGTATTGACTATGACGAGACGTTTTCTCCTGTGGCAATGCTCAAATCCATTCGGATTATGCTTACGATAGCAGCACACTTAGATTATGAGATCTGGCAGATGGATGTTAAAACCGCTTTTCTAAATGGAGATTTAGAAGAGGAGGTGTATATGATGCAACCTGAAGGTTTTATATCTGCAGATGAGTCTAAGGTGTGCAAGCTTCAAAAATTCATTTATGGATTAAAGCAAGCTTCACGGAGTTGGAACATACGATTTGATAAGGTGATCAAATCATATGGCTTCATTAAGAATGAAGAGGAACCTTGCATTTATAAATGGGCAAATGGTTCAGTTATTATATTTCTTGTTTTGTATGTGGATGACATTCTTTTAATCGGGAATGACATTCCTGCATCACAAGGAATAAAGGTTTGGCTATCATCTCAATTTGCCATGAAGGATTTGGGAGAAGCATCTTACATCCTAGGGATGAAGATCTATAGAGATAGATCTAGAAGATTGCTTGGATTATCCCAATCCACATACATTGATACTATACTGAAAAGGTTCAGTATGATTAATTCCAAAAAAGGCTATCTTCCAATGGGCCATGGAATTAACCTCTCTAAAAGGGATTGTCCGACAACCTCTCAAGAAAGAGAGAGTATGGATAAAATTCCATATGCTTCGGCAGTGGGATCTATAATGTATGCCATGACATGTACTAGACCAGACGTGGCATACTCACTAGGAGTAGTGAGTAGATACCAGTCTGATCCAGGTAGCAACCACTGGAAGGTTGTAAAAACCATCCTTAAGTATTTGAGAAATGCTAAAGATCAGTGGCTTGTCTACGATGATTCTGACTTAAAACTTGAGGGATATACCGATTCAAGTTTTCAGTCAGATCAAGATGATAGCAAGAGCGTGTCGGGATATATCTTCACTCTTAAGGGTGGGGCCATCTGCTGGAAGAGTTCCAAGCAGCATACAGTGGCAGATTCTACATGTGAAGCAGAATACATTGCAGCATCTGATGCAGCCAAGGAAGCCGTATGGTTGTGCAAGTTCATCACCGAGCTGGGAGTGGCACCTTCCATTGATGGTCCAGTTCCTATATTTTGTGATAACACTGGAGCCATAGCTCAGGCAAAGGAACCTAAAGCATATCAGCGGACCAAGCATATTCTGCGACGCTATCACCTGGTTCGAGAGATTATAGAACGAGGTGATATTGATCTTCAGAAGATTGACACAAAAGAAAATCTGGCTGACCCATTTACCAAAGTCCTCGGCATCAAAGAGTTCAACGAACACAAGTCGAAGATGGGTATTAGATACTGTGCCGATTGGCTTTAGGCTAAGTGGGAGTTGTTGGGAATTATATCCTAAATGTCAATCGTCAGCATATTGATGATTGAATTTTGTAAATAAATTGATAAATTAATAAAGTATTATTTGGCATTATTCATCATTTCATCTTCAAATGAACTCTTATATGATGAAGTCCTTAGGACTTATGTTATGATAAAGGAGGATTTATCTTTGAGTCCTTAAACTTGTTCGCGAACAAATAATATGTTGTTACTAGGACGACAACATTATCGAGATTAGGTCGTTGTGTGACATATACGTTGGTTGTCCTCTTAACCAAGGAGTGTGGAGACACTGGTATGCCATACAGGTGAAGTGTAGGAGTACATTTCACTGAACGTGACCAATTCCGGAGCGCTCTGCTGTCGAGAGATGTTCCGAGTGGATATGGGTATAAGCTTGGCCCTCTGACCTGAGACCGCAACCTGTGACTAGCAAGCAACTCACTGTACTTTGGTACCGGACAACCTAAATTTTTAATTCAGTGACGGAAGGTCACTAGGTGCAGTCAAGTACTTGCGTAGTCAGTTGTGAGTCAAGATAGAATTGACCCCTCCTGAAAACAGGAATAATGTCTTGTGATTAATTTAGCAAAACTTTGGCCAGGGTAATCCCAGTGAGGAGTCACGGGATATCTAAAGTTAATCACATAATGGATGTACTAATTATAGGGTTGACAGTGAGCTCTAAGTCATCCTGGCATTAAGAGTCAAAGGGATTGAATTATATAG
Organism: Phoenix dactylifera; assembly: GCF_009389715.1. Lineage (NCBI taxonomy): Eukaryota > Viridiplantae > Streptophyta > Magnoliopsida > Arecales > Arecaceae > Phoenix > Phoenix dactylifera. The sequence continues at coordinate 26,013 of NW_024068251.1, forward strand.
TAACCATAGTTCAGGATTCCAGAATATTTGCTTCGCATATATTCGGCCTATTCGGACGTCGGGTACCATTGCTAGATGGTCACATCGATTAGTGTAGGAAGTCGTTCCTAGACTACCGGCTTAGGTTCGAACCTATGAGGTCACACGCATAGAAGATTCCTGATTGATCAAGAAGGCTGATGAATGATTAAGAATCATTCAGGGGTAATTTGGTCAATTCGATTGGCAAATTATCTTATAAAATAATTAAAGTAATTATCGAAGGATTAATTAGTAATTAGATTGCTAATGAACTCAATTGGATTGAGTAATTAGACTAAGGATGAGCCAAATTGAATTAGATTCAATTCTGGGCTCAATCAGGGTTTTTGACCTGATTGGATTAGGTCTGAATCAAGAGGACTTAAGTTGACCAAAGATTAAATTTGTGCTTAATTAGGGATTGACCTAATTGGATTAGGTTCAACTCTTGGTAATTGGATCATTCTAATTGTTAGGATTTAATTAAATTAAATGAGTTTGATCTGAAACTGTTCGGATCTTGAAATCCACTTGTCACATATCCATGCATGGCGCCATAAATTAATTTTTAATATGATTAAAAATTAATTTAATTTATTTAATAGTGCCATGGGACACTTGGCAACATCAGGGACCTCTTTCATCATTAGATGGGTCGAAATGGAGAGATAAATTCATGAAAAGAATTGGATAAGATCAAATTCTCTCTCTTCATGACATATGTCATCCTTATCTTTATCTCACTTCTAATTAAGGTTGAATTTCGAATTTAATCATCATAAAATCACCACGTGACCCTCTAATCTGTTTGGGGGCATGGGAATTTCGAAATTTAAAGAGGAAAGTGGCAACATGATGAATGGTTTAGATTAGATCAAGCTTCATCATGTAATGGCACATGAACTTGAATTTTGAATTCAAAATTCAAAACCCCACAAAATCCTCCACAAATATGGGATGGTTGGCATGAAGTTAGGTAGGAGAGCAACATTAAAAGGACCTCCATCATCTGGTGGTCGAATTCAAAAAAAAAAGAGAGAAAAAGAAGAAGAAAAAAGGGAAAAGAGAAGAGAGGAACCCTAGTTCATGCATGAAAAAATTCTGCATTCAATCTGGCTGACTTCTTCCTCCTCTAAGTCCATCGCGCCATTAGTGTTAGGGGTCCCTGATAAGAGTCTTTAGATCAGATCTAAGTCCTCTTCAATCCCTTTAAACCTTTCCTCCAAGTTCTTCCAAGAAGGCAGATCAAAAGTTGATAGCATTTGGAAGATCAAATTTCAGCCTCAAGAAATTTTGCGCAAGCTAGCACTTCCGCAGGATTGGATCTCTTCAGGAACTTCGCGTGGACTTCTCGTAGAGGCCATTCGTGTGCGTGGCTACGAAGTCGAGGATCAGATCCACAAGTTTCATCCATCATAAAAAGTATTAATCCTACATTAATCTTTTATTATGGTGTCAAGATCTAGGTCTGATTCCCCGAGATTTTACCCTCTTTTGGGGCTCCTCACGGAGATATCTCCAGAATCCATTCAATGGATATTCGGAGATTAATCGGAATAGAGTTCTTAAGTTTCAGATCTGATAGTTAATCATGCATGAAAGTTTTAGCATAATTGTTTAAACGATTTCGGCATAATCCTATGTGTTCTTAAGGTGCTGATTTCTAGATTTGATCTTGTAAGCATGCATGAATTAAATTGTTTGATTCGATTTTTCCGCTGCGTTTTAAAACTTAAAAAGAACTACGTATGGCTTGATCCCCCTTATGAAGGGGTACGTAGGCAACCCGATCAGGTTCAGCCATGTTTTTTTTTTAAAAAAAAAAAATTAGCATGCTTAACACCGAAGAACCTAGGATTCACTTTCACTAACCCAATCCTAGGAACTTGATTCAAGCTAACCCATATGCCCAAATAATTATGCAATGTCAATTAATTGAGTTACAATTCTATTTCATAACACTTAATTCTCAATTAAGTTTAGACTTATGAAAGTTTTGCTCATTGCATATTTCTTTTTAATTACATATTAATTACAATCTTTCAGTTCTTAAAACATATTTTCAGATCTGGGTTTTGTAATTAATCACATGTAATCAGATTTAATTAATGTTTAAGTCATTATATTTAATGTTCATGCATCACATATACATAACAACATGAATTAATACAAACAACATACATCTTATGTATTTGTTTTTTTTGACTTTTATTTTCAGATCTGATTTGTTCATTAAAATCAGAGATCATATGAATCATAAATTTTATTTAGATCTAATCTAAACAATATTATGATTTCAGATTTATTTATGTTACAAATCTTAACACAAACATGCATCATATGCAGTCAAAATTTCAGATCTAGTTAATCATGCATAATCAGCAATTAAATCAATCATAAAAAAAATACTTTAGATCTAATCTAAGCATGCTCATGATTTCAGAATTAATTGCAAAAATTAAAACATAAAAGTTTAAACATGAACCTGGCTCTGATACCACTGAAGGGGGAGTCTCCACTCCTACATGAGTTCGGTCCTATTAAAAATAGGGTGACACCCATGTATACCTATCAGAGCACGCATCTCTATACGCCTCCGGACGGAGAGCCACGCTTCGTCACACGATCACGCGTGAGAGTTTCCGGAGATCGGTCACAACTCTTGGACCTTTGCTCTGATGCCACTAAAAGTGGATCCTAGATTTTTCGATGTTAAGCATGCTGATTTTTTTTTTTTGAAAACCATGGCTGAACCTGATCGGGTTGCCTACGTACCCTTTCATAAGGAGGATCAAGCCATACATAGTTCTTTTTAAGTTTCAAAAACGCAGCGGAAAAATGAATCAAACAATTTAATTCATGCATGCTTACAAGATCAAATCTAGAAATCAGCACATTAAGAACACATAGGATTAGGCCGGAATCGTTTAAACAATTATGCTAAAACTTTCATGCATGATTAACTATCAGATCTGAAACTTAAAAACTCTATTCCAATTAATCTCCGAATATCCATTGAATGGATTCTGGAGATATCTCCGTGAGGAGCCCCAAAAGAGGGTAAAACCTCGGAGAATCAGACCTAGATCTTGACACCATAATAAAAGATTAATGTAGGATTAATACCTTTTATGATGGATGAAACTTGTGGATCTGATCCTCGACTTCGCAGCCACGCACACGAATGGCCTCTACGAGAAGTCCACGCGAAGTTCCTGAAGAGATCCAATCCTACGGAAGTGCTAGCTTGCGTAGAATTTCTTGAGGCTGAAATTTGATCTTCCCAACGCTATCAACTTTTGATCCGCCTTCTTGGAAGAACTTGGAGGAAAGATTTAAAGGGATTGAAGAGGACTTAGATCTGATCTAAAGACTCTTATAAGGGACCCCTAACACTAATGGCACGATGGACTTAGAGGAGGAAGAAATCGGCTAGATTGAATGCAGAATTTTTCCACGCATGAACTAGGGTTCCTCTCTTTTCTTTTCCCTTTTTTCTTCTTCTTTTTCTCTCTTTTTTCCTTAAATTCGACCACCAGCTGATGGAGGTACTTTTAATGTTGCTCTCCCACCCAACTTCATACCAACCATCCCATATTTGTGGAGGATTTTGTGGGGTTTTGAATTTTGAATTCAAACTTCAAGTTCATGTGCCATTACATGATGAAACTTGATCTAATCTAAACCATTCATCAAGTTGCCACTTCCCTCTTTCAATTTCGAAATTCCCATGCCCCCAATCAGATTAGAGGGTCACGTGGTGATTTTGTGGTGATTAAATTCGAAATTCAACCATAATTAGAAGTGAGATAAAGATAAGGATGAGATATGTCATGAAGAGAGAGAATTTGATCTTATCCAATTCTTTTCATGAATTTATCTCTTCATTTGGACCCATCTAATGATGAAAGAGGTCCCTGATGTTGCCAAATGTCCCATGGCACCATTAAATAAATTAAGTTAATTTTTAATCATATTAAAAATCAATTTATGGCGCCTTGCATGGATATGTGACAAGTGGATTTCAAGATCCGAACAGTTTCAGATCAAACCCATTTCTTTTCATTAAATCTTAACAATTAGAATGATCCAATTATCATGGGTTGAACCTAATCTAATTAGGTCAATCCCTAATTAAGCACAAATTTAATCTAATTTAATTTGGTCAACCTAAGTCCTCTTGATTCAGACCTAATCCAATTAGGTCAAAAAACCTGATTGAGCCCAGAATTGAATCTAATTCAATTTGGCTCATCCTTAGTCTAATTACTCAATCCAATTGAGTTCATTAGCAATCTAATTACTAATCAATCCTCCGATAATTACTTTAATTATTTTATAAGATAATTTGCCAATCGAATTGACCAAATTACCCCTGAATGATTCTTAATCATTCATCAGCCTTCTTGATCAATCAGGAATTTTCTATGCGTGTGACCTCATAGGTTCGAACTTAAGACGGTAGTATAGGAACGACTTCCTACACTAATCGATGTGACCATCTAGCAATGGTATCCGACGTCCGGATAGGCCGAATATATGCGAAGCAAATATTCTGGAACCTTGAACTATGGTTACTGTATAATTCAATCCCTTTGACTCCTAATGCCAGGATGACTTAGAGCTCACTGTCAACCCTATAATTAGTACATCCATTATGTGATTAACTTTAGATATCCCGTGACTCCTCACTGGGATTATCCTGGCCAAGGTTTTGCTAAATTAATCACAAGATATTATCTCCTGTTTCCAGGAGGGGTCAATTCCATCTCGACTCACAACTGACTACGCAAGTATTTGACTGCACCTAGTGACCTTCCGTCACTGAATTAGAAATCCAGGTAGTCTGCTACCAAAGTACAATAAGTTGCTTGCTAGTCACAAGTTGCGGTCTCAGGTCAAAGGACCAAACTTATACCCATATCCACTCGAAACATCTCTTGACAGTAGAGCGTTCTAGAATTGGTCACGTTCAGTGAAATGTACTCCTACACTTCACCTGTATGGCATACCAGTGTCTCCACACTCCTTGGTTAAGAGGACAACCAACGTATATGTCACACAACGACCTAATCTCGATAATGTTGTCGTCCTAGTAACAACATATCATTTGGTCGCGAACAAGTTTAAGGACTCAAAGATAAATCCTCCTTTATCATAACATAAGTCCTAAGGACTTCATCATATAAGAGTTCATTTGAAGATGAAATGATGAATAATGCCAAATAATACTTTATTAATTTGTCAATTCATTTACAAAATTCAATCATCAATATGCTGACGATTGACATTTAGGATACAATTCCCAACACAAGCATGAAGAACAAAATATAGAGAAATCTACCACAACAATTAATCAATAAGCTCAGGTGGAATCAAGTCACACTTGGCAACATTCATGAAAATGAATAAGGAATGTGCTCATGGTGCAAAGTACAAACTCCCACTCACCTGTCAATCGGGCACAGCCTTGATACGCCTCCAAAAATGTTGCCCAGAGATGGTCACCCAAGAGGGGGGTGAATTGGGTGTTTTAAAAACTTTTGATTAATTAAAAAATAAAACACACGAATATATGCACTAACGTAAAGAAGGAAGAATGAGAAAGGTCAATCGCAAACACAAGATTTTATAGTGGTTCGGAGCTTCCACTGCTCCTACATCCACTCCCCAAATCACCTTTGGGAATTTCCACTATAATCCACGATTACAGTACGGTAGTTTTGCGAGTTCACTACCCAACTCGTTGTTTTACACCGGGCTTACAACAAACCCAAAACCCCCAATTTCACTTAGGCTTGGGACGCCTTTCCCTTATTCCAAGTCCCTTGACTGGAACAAGCACCACAATGAAAGAGTTTACAAAAGAAAATAAAAGCTCTAAAAAGCAAATATAACAATTATGAACAATTGAACCCGGAAGAATCGTTTTGCCGTTGGAAGCGTGGGAGATATTGATTCTTCCGATGTGGAGCGCGTAGGATTGAGTGTGAGCTTTGAATCCCAAGTGCACGAGAGTGGTTGAGCTTGAAATCACTTGGAAAGCTTGAAAACACTTGATTTCTTCACTTGAATGCACTCACTCCCTTGAACTTTTCTTTCTTACTTCTCTCTTGAATGATCTAGCTTTGGGTTGGTGAAGAGTTTTTGAGAAGCACTTAAGAGGTCCCTTTTATAGCCCAAAAAGCAAATATAGCCGTTAGAGACAAAGAAAGAAGGATTTGAAATTCAAACCAAACCTGAAAAGCTGTCAGTCGCGTTCCAGTCGCTCCGGGGACGTCTCCGCTTCAACGGGAGACGTCTCGGCTACAAGATTTTACTTTTTCCATTGTCTGGGGTCGACTCGGCACTTTCAGGGGACGTCTCGGCTTGTTTGCACTTTTTGAATGGGGACGACTCCGCTGATCTGGGGACGACTCCGCTTCTTTATCTCCGAAGAACATGTCCTCTGGAATTTCCTGAGAGAGTCGACTCCGCTCCTTCAGGGGACGTCTCGGGTTGTCTGCACTTTATGCATGGGGACGACTCCGCTGTCTCAGGGTCGACTCCGCTTCCTTATTACCAAAAAAACTATTCTCTGGAAAACCCTGAGAGAGCCGTCTCCGCTATCTTGGGGACGACTCGAGAAGTCTCCTTTTTACTTGCGGGGACGACTCGGCTTACTGTGGGGACGTCTCGCGCATATCTCTTGAAAACTGCCTTTCTGCCGCCACTGAGAGAGTCGACTCCGCTAACGCGGGGACGACTCGGCAGGTGTCGGGGACGTCTCCAAGTGTGCCGGTTCTTCGACTCCGCTACTGAGAGAGTCGACTCCGCTAACGCGGGGACGACTCGGCAGGTGTCGGGGACGTCTCCAAGTGTGCCGGTTCTTCCTGTTTGTGCCAGAGACGTCTCTGAAACTATCCGGAGACGTCTCGGCTGTCCCTGATCTGTTTTCTTTAACTCAAAATATTCTTCAATAAATTCATAAAAATTATGGGAACTTGCCTAGACATTTCTTAACAATATTCTTAATAAAACACATGAATTCCTCAATTAAATTGTTAAGATATAATGGAATTTTACTCTAGTGTTTTGTATTCATCAAAATCTATTAGGGGGTCAACAATCTCCCCCTTTTTGATGATGACAAAACACTGAGTATATGCAAAATTTGAGATTTAAACGTATGCACAGTATTTGATCAGATGTACAAGTATAATGTTTTGATTAGAACTAGATACAATATGCATCACTCAAGGTATTCAATTTTCAGTTCTTTCCTTGTGCATAAGATTGATCTTTATAGTTCTTAAATGATTTTAGCATATCAACTGAATTTGAATCAAGTTAAAATGAAGTATTGATGCTGAGGATAATTGAAAGCTAGATTCTTTTTGACTCCCCCTTTCTTTTCCAGAAGGGCAATTATCTTAAGGTCAATAATCTTCAATTTTATCTTTTCTAAATCAACTTTGGAGTATGATTATAAATTTTGCATTCCATATTCAATATCCATATATATAACTGCTCCCCCCTTTCAATATCTCTACATTCAATATCTACTCCCCCTTTTTGTCATCAACAATGAAGGGGACAAATTATCTCTATATTCAATATATTCAGTGTTCATTTTACTCCCCCTTTGATATTCAGGTTGTGCTCCCCCTGTTTCAGATGCTTTGATACGTTGTGCCAAATCTGAATACTTAATGTATGTTATGAGATTCTTATGACACATCAAGAGGCACATTCACATTCATAGAAACACATACATAGAGTTGGCAATGTACACAGTTTTCAAAAGGGATTGTATTCATGTATCATTGTGAACCTTTGAAGTCAGTACATAGTCAAAAAGAAGAAATCATTACAAGTATTGATTTCTAATACAAAAGTGTTTCAAAATAGCCTAGGATTTACAAAAAGAAGATCCTACAAGATATCCATCATCGGCGACGTTGCTCATGGCCCCTACCAGCTGTATTTTGTTCATAAACTTTACAAGCTGCATCTATGAATGTGTTGATGGAATCCATGAGGGTCTTAAATTGATCTTCCTGTGACTTGTGGAAACCTGCCACAAGTGCCTCAAACTATATAGTTACTGTTACGGGGGAATTTAGCCACCATGCCCCACATGACCGGCACGCGCGCCCAGGAAGACTACGGCAGTCCCTTGATCCAGCAATCCGACCCCGAGTCGGATATCTTCGGCTCCGCAGCCCGACCCCGAGTCGGCTGCCTCTTGATCCAGCAATCCGACCCCGAGTCGGATATCTTCGGCTCCGCAGCCCGACCCCGAGTCGGCTGCCCCTTGATCCAGCAATCCGACCCCGAGTCGGATATCTTCGGCTCCGCAGCCCGACCCCGAGTCGGCTGCCCCTTGATCCAGCAATCCGACCCCGAGTCGGATATCTTCGGCTCCGCAGCCCGACCCCGAGTCGGCTGCCCCCTGATCCAGTCATCCGACCCCGAGTCGGCAATCTCTCGACAACAACAGACTGTTCCTCTGAGGCACGCCGCGGCCCCTTGCTCCACTACTCCCTGCAACGGCCGTATCCGGCGCTGCCCCACGATCCCCTGTAACGGCCGTACAAAGCGGAGCTCCACTATGCCCCGCCAGGGCCGTACCCAGCGCTGCCCCACGACGCCCTGTAACGGCCATGTCAGTGGCAGCCCCATCGTGCCACACGATGACGAATCCCCGGAAAAACCCCCCAGCCTGATATATATGAGGCTGGGGGGGAAGGGGGAGGGTAAGCAAAGGTTTTCTAGAGTATTCTCTTATCCGTTACTACTATCTCTCCTTCTCCTTCAATCTCCTCTGACTTGATCGTCGGAGGGCCCCCACTACCCCAGTGGTGGTGCGAGGCTTGCCTGCAGATTTTCCGGTGGAAGGTGGAGCGCAATCAACCCAACTCCAAGGGAACCCCGTTCACACCGCTGTGCCAATCGTTCTCGATTTGGACCACCAGCAACAGTTGGCGCTAGAAGGAGGGCCGGATCTCAGAGCGATCGTAATGGCACGGCGAGGTGGTCGTGGAGCTTCCAATGCTTCCGGTCGCGGGGCCTCTCGCGCCACTGGCCGGGAGGCCGCTGCATCGCCAACACGCTCTCAGCAACACACCACCGCCCCACCGCCCATTCAGATGGTCGAAGCCGCCCAGTTCGACCAGCTAACCCAGCAGGTTCGCACCCTCGCGGAGGCGGTGCAGAATCTGCAGGGTGCGATGTCCCGGGTGCCACAGCAGGCTCAGGAGCCGCCGCTGCCTGAGCGTTCGCCTGTCCTCCTCAACCCGCGTTCCTTCCTCTCCCATGGGGAGGAGCGCCGACGCGAGGAGGATTCTCGAGCACGCTCCATTCTGCCGGGACCTTCCCACCGGAGCTGCGCGGGGTACGAGAGGCGGGCCCGGGCGCGTTCCCAGACCCCCCAGTCCTCGAGGAACCCGCGCTCCAGTCGGTCCCCCTCTCGCCGTTCCTTGTCTCCCACCCACCGGTCGCGTTCCCTGGACCGGCGGGTGGACGATCTCCACCGACAACTCCAGGTCCTGAAGGGCCATTCCAAAGATCCCTTCGCCGACTTAGAGATCTCCTCCCAGCCGGCGCTCGCCTCGAGGATCCTGCGGACCCCGAATCCGCCGGGGTTCAAAATGCCGGCGATCGAGCCCTATGACGGGGCAGCGGACCCGCGGGATCACGTCGAGAGTTTTAGGACCCTTATGCTCCTCCACGGAGCATCAGATCCCCTTCTCTGCAAGGCTTTCCCGGCAACCCTCCGTGGCCCGGCGAGGGCATGGTTCGCCGGGCTGGAGGCTGACTCAATCCGGTCCTTCGACCAGTTCACTCGCCTCTTCATCACTCATTTCGCCGTCAGTAGCCGGCGGCGACTGGTCTCCGACTCCCTCTTTGATGTCCGGCAAAACGAGGGAGAAAGCCTGCGGGATTATCTTACCCGCTTCAACAGGGCTACGCTGGAGGTCCGGAACCTGAGTCAGGAGGTAGCTCTTTCAGCCCTGAAGCGTGGCTTCCGGAAGGGCAGACTCACCTTTTCCCTGGACAAACGCCTGCCGCGGAGCTTCCCAGAGCTGTTGTCCCGGGCGAACCAGTATGCGGACGCCGAGGAGGCGGCCGCCCACCGGAGCATGGAGGCCGCCGAGACCCCACAAAAGCTTGGGAAGAAAAGGCGGAAAGAGGCACGCCAGAGGAGGAGCCCGACGCCCCAGCGTCGGCGCAGAAGCCCGTCGCCGGCGAAGAACCACGGCGCCCCACGCCCTCGTTCTCCGCCCCGACGTTTCAACCGATACACCCCTCTCCTGACTCCCCGGGCCCAGATCCTTATGGAGATCAAGGGGCGGGAGGACCTCTCGGCCCCGAGACAGATACGAAGGATTCCTGAAAAGAGGCCCTCCCGGGCGTACTGTGAGTACCACCGAGACCACGGCCACGACACAGAGGACTGCTTCCAGCTTCGGGACGAGATCGAGGCTCTTATCCGTCGGGGGCGTCTCGGTCGGTATGTGAGCGACCGACGTCCCCCCGCAGACCCGCGTCTGGCCGACCCGGCTCCTCCGGAGCCTCGGGAGCAGAATCGACCCGTTGCGGGCGTGATCCACACTATCACTGGGGGCTGCTCTCGGCCCGTGAGGAACGCAGGGGGCTCGATGGAAGCGTCAGGGACGGCCGTCGTAAAGAGGCAGAGGGTCGGCAATGTAATCACCTTTTCTGATGAGGATGTAAAGGGGGTTCAGACTCCCCACGATGACGCCATGGTGATCTCCCTCACTATGGCAAACTATGATGTAAGGCGTGTTCTTGTGGATAGTGGAAGCTCAGCTGATATTTTGTTTTACGAGGCCTTCCAAAAGATGAGCTTGTCTAGACAGTTGTTGCACAAAGTGTCCACCCCCCTCGTAGGATTCACCGGTGACGCTGTCCCGGCGGAAGGTGTCGTTGAGCTGCCTGTGACTGCGGGCGTCGCACCCGCAGAAGCCACGGTGCGACTCGGGTTCTTGGTCGTCCGTATCCCCTCGGCCTACAACGCTATCCTCGGGCGACCCGGGCTGAACGCCCTTCGCGCGGTGGTCTCCACGTACCACTTGCTCATGCGGTTCCCCACGGCGGTCGGGATCGGAGAGGTCCGAGGTGACCAACCGACCGCACGGCAATGTTTTCTAGCAACCCTCAAAGGGAAGAAGCCCGTGGAAGCCCTAAGCTTCGAGTCCCTTGATGCCAGAGACGAGGTGGCCTTGCGGCACGGGGAGCCGGCCGAGGGAGTGGTCGAAGTCCCCCTTGAGGAAGGCCGCCCCGACCGGGCGGTCCGGGTCGGCGCCAATCTCGACCCGGGAGCTCGGGCCCGGTTGGTGGAATTCCTCCGAGCCAATGCCGATGTATTTGCCTGGTCGGTGGCCGATGTACCTGGGATCGACCCGGAGGTCATTTCTCACACCCTCAACGTCGACCCGACCCACCGACCAATAAAGCAGAAGAAGAGACACTGTGCCCCGGATCGGATCCGGGTGGTCGACCAGGAGGTAGACAAGCTCTTGGAGGCAGGATTCATAAGGGAGGTAAGCTACCCCGAGTGGCTGGCAAATGTTGTACTTGTCCGAAAGGCGAGCGGGAAGTGGAGGATGTGCATCGACTATACCGACCTGAACAAGGCGTGCCCTAAGGATAGCTTTCCGCTTCCGCGAATAGACCAACTGGTCGACGCGACTTCCGGATATCAGCTGCTGTCTTTCATGGACGCCTTCTCCGGTTACAACCAGATAATGATGGCCCCACAGGACGAGGAGAAAACTGCCTTTATAACAGACCGGGGGCTGTACTGCTACAAGGTAATGCCCTTCGGTCTGAAGAATGCTGGCGCCACTTACCAGCGCCTCGTTAACAAAATCTTCAAAGAGCAAATCGGCCGGAACATGGAGGTGTACGTGGACGATATGCTGGTGAAGAGCCGCCATGCAGACCAGCACATCGCGGATTTGGAGGAGACTTTCACCACCTTGCGGAAGTTTCGCATGAAGCTGAACCCAGCGAAGTGCGCCTTCGGCGCTTCGGCCGGGAGGTTCCTCGGTTTCATTGTCAACCAGCGGGATATCGAAGCCAACCCAGACAAAATCAAGGCCATCCAAGGTATGTCCCCTCCGACCAAAGTAAAGGAGGTTCAGGAGCTCGCTGGAAGGGTCGCCGCGCTTGGACGATTTGTGGCAAAATCGGCCGAACGCTGCCAACCATTCTTCAAGGTGTTAAAACGCCCGAAAGACTTCCTCTGGACGGCCGAATGTCAAGCAGCATTCGACCAGCTCAAGGAATACCTGGCGTCTCCTCCCCTACTGTCCAAGCCGCAAGAAGGGGAGATGCTCTACCTCTATCTGGCGGTCTCCCCAACCGCGGTCAGTGTGGTGCTGGTTCGGGAAGAGGCAAAGCTCCAGAAGCCTGTGTACTACATCAGCCGGGTCCTACGGGATGCCGAGACGCGGTACACGAAGGCTGAAAAGATCGCCTTCGCGCTGCTGACCGCGACCAGGAGGCTTCGCCCCTATTTCCAGGCTCATTCGGTCACCCTCTTAACCGATCAACCACTACGGCAGATCCTCAGCAACCCCGAGAATGCGGGACGACTGGTGAAGTGGGCAGTAGAACTCGGTGAGTTCGACATCCGCTACCAGCCTCGACCCGCCATCAAGGCCCAGGTGCTCGCAGACTTCCTCGCTGAGTGCACGGTGCAGGAGGCGGAACCTAGACCGCCGGAAACGCCCAGCCTCGACCTCCCGATTTGGACGCTTCACATCGATGGATCGTCGAACCCCGAGGGTGGAGGGGCCGGGCTGGTCCTTACCAGTCCTGATGGAATGATAGCCGAGTATGCCTTGAGGTTTGGATTTCCAGTGACCAACAACGAGGCGGAGTACGAGGCCCTAGTCACGGGACTCAAACTCACCAGAGAGCTCGGCATTCGGCGTTTGAAGGTCTTCACCGACTCCCAGCTGGTGGTCGGGCAGGTTCGTGGGGAGTTCGAGGCCCGAAGCCCGACCATGCAGAACTACGTCCGGAAGGTGCAAGCACTCATTCCCGACCCCGGCAGTGTCGGCATTCAGCAGGTCCCCAGAAGCAAAAATGCCAGGGCCGACAGGTTGTCCCGCTTGGTGGGCACAGAGGCGCACAACTTGTCGAGGGCAATCTACCTGGAGACCCTGGATGCCCCGAGCATCGGCGAGGCTGGAGCGGTGATGGCGATTGATCCGGAGCCGTCTTGGATGGACCCGCTCGTCGCCTACCTCGCCGAAGGGATCCTCCCTGAAGACGAAGATCAAGCTCGGCGACTTGTCAAGAAGTCCGCCCACTACGTACTCTATGAAGGGAGGCTGTATCGGACCTCGTTCACCGCCCCCCTCTTAAGGTGCCTCCGCCCCTCGGAGGCGGCCTACGTCCTCGGCGAAGTCCATGAGGGCGTCTGCGGATCGCACTTGGGGGCTAGGTCCTTAGCGCACAAGATCATGAGGCAAGGCTATTATTGGCCTACCTTGTTGGAGGACTCGAAGGATCACGTACGGAAATGCGACGCCTGCCAGCGCCACGCCAATGTCAAGAGAGTCCCTTCTGTCCCCTTGGCACCAATCACCGCGCCCTGGCCCTTCGCACAGTGGGGAATGGATATCCTCGGACCATTCTCCGTCGCTTCAGCCCAGCGGAAATTTTTGATTGTTGCAATCGACTACTTCACCAAGTGGGTGGAGGCAGAGCCGCTGGCCACTATCACGGAGGCGCAAGTCCGGAAGTTCGTGAAGAAAAACATCATTGTCCGATTTGGGGTACCTCGGGTCCTCATCTCGGATAATGGTCGACAGTTCGACAACAAGTATTTCCGTGACTTCTGCGAGGAGTTCGGGATCGAGCATCGGTTCACATCTGTGTCGCATCCCCAAACCAACGGTGAGGCCGAGGTCACAAATCGGACAATCCTCCAAGGAATTAAGGCGCGAATCGGTCAGACGGGGCAAGCTTGGGTCGAAGAACTCGAGAATGTCCTTTGGGCGTATCGGACCACGCATCGGACCCCTACCGGGGAGACGCCTTTCAGCCTAACCTATGGCACGGAAGCGGTTGTTCCCGTGGAGCTCGGACTCCCCTCGCCCCGGGTCGCCGCGCACCGACCCGAGGCCAATTCGGAGCAACTCCGAGGAAACCTGGACCTCTTGGAAGAAGCAAGAGAAATGGCACAGGTTCGGATGGCGATGTATCAGCGGAGGGTGGCCCGATATTATAACTCCAAGGTCCGACCGAAACTTTTCAGAATCGGAGATCTGGTGCTAAGGCGAGCCAAAGCATCTCAACCCGCGGAAGGTGGGAAGCTGGCGCCAAATTGGGAAGGCCCGTATAGGGTTCGCTGGGTAAACCGACCTGGCTCCTACCAGTTGGAAGCCCTAGATGGTCGAGAAATTCCGAGGAGCTGGAATTCCGCTAACCTGCGGGTGTATCACCAGTAGAGCGACAAAGCTGGAAAGACAGTTCGAAAAATGTACAATTCTTTTCATTTCAATAATTCCTGGTTACAACGGTGTGTTCGTGTGATTACAAAGAATTCCCAGAGGGGAATTGGGGAGTAAAAAAAAAAAAAAAAAAAAAAAACAAGGAAGAGGTGGAGACTCCGAGGAGCTGAAGATCTGGGACCCCGAACCCTCCATCCGAAGCAGCTGCAATCCCACCGGGCGTGGGTGCTTCTCCCCGGAGGCGCCATCCACGCCTCACGCAAAGGACGAAGAGCCGGCGCGGACGAAGAAGAAGTGGACGAAGGAGGAGTTCCCGCTGCCTCCAGAGAAACGCCACCTCCAAGGGATATTCCGGTCCTCCCCAGGAGAAGGGGAGGGAAGGAATACAAGGGAGAAGAGCGCGAGGAGGCGCGATCCCGGATGAAGCGTCTGGCGCAGAGCTCAATCGGGAGGCGGGGCTGAAAGGAGGGGGGATGTGATCCCGGATGAAACGCCTAGAGCGGAGTTCCGCCGGGGAGAACCTCCTTGTTGATCCCAGATGAAACGGCTAGTTGGCGGAAGTCGCGAGGGAAGCACCTCCCGTTCCTCCGGCGGGGGTTTCCCAGCCACACGCCGGAGAGGAGGTCCACGATCCATGGTAACCTGAATAGCTCCGGCTTGGCAGGCTCCACCGCGCTTGCACTTATATTTATAGCCAAACTGTGGCCCCCCGGTCGTTCCGATGCGGGTGGCTCCAATAAAGGCGGGCGCACCGAATCCGGAGCCGTTCCAGCTCTCGAGGCGTATCCTCCCACGATCTCCTAAGCGTCGTTCTCCTTAATTGCATTCTTCATGCAGAACACTCCGGGCGGTGTGTATCCCACGGCCCACGTATCTCCGCTCGCGCCCAGGCCGCATCCGCCTCGAAGAACGCGCGTATCGCGGCCGCTTAACTGACACTCCTTGCAAGCAGCAACTGGCGATCCGATTTCTCAGGTAACGCCTCAATTAGCATTTAATACCCTTCTGGTGTTCCCTAGGCGACACTTGGAGAAGAGGAGAAACACGATCGTAGCTGGCCATGGAGAAATCTCGTCGAGCGGCAAGCGACAGGCGCGTGACCAACGAGCGGAATTTTTCGAGGCTTGGCCCTCGGATGCCAGGCTAACCCGATGATCATCCCGGGAGCAGACTAGCCTGAAGCCCCGACCGGTCGCCTCGGCTCGCGCCAGCCTTGGCCGACCAACGAGCGGAACTCCCCGAGGCTCGGCCCTCGGATGCCAGGCTAACCCGATGACCATTCCGGGAGCAGACTAGCCTGAAGCCCCGACCGGTCGCCTCGGCTTGCGCCAGCCTTGGTCGACCAACGAGCGGAACTCCTCGAGGCTCGGCCCTCGGATGCCAGGCTAACCCGATGACCATCCCGGGAGCAGACTAGCCTGAAGCCCCGACCGGTCGCCTCGGCTTGCGCCAGCCTTGGCCGACCAACGAGCGGAATTCCCCGAGGCTCGGCCCTCGGATGCCAGGCTAACCCGATGATCATCCCGGGAGCAGACTAGCCTGAAGCCCCGACCGGTCGCCTCGGCTTGCGCCAGCCTTGGCCGACCAACGAGCGAAATTCTCCGAGGCTCGGCCCTCGGATGCCAGGCTAACCCGATGATCATCCCGGGAGCAGACTAGCCTGAAGCCCCGACCGGTCGCATCGGCTTGCGCCAGCCTTGGCCGACCAACGAGCGGAATTCCCCGAGGCCCGGCCTTCGGATGCCAGGCTAACCCGATGATCATCCCGGGAGCAGACTAGCCTGAAGCCTCGACCGGTCGCCTCGGCTTGCGCCCGCCTTGGCCGACCAACGAGCGGAATTCTCCGAGGCTCGGCCCTCGGATGCCAGGCTAACCCGATGATCATCCCAGGAGCAGACTAGCCTGAAGCCCCGACCGGTCGCCTCGGCTTGCGCCAGCCTTGGCCGACCAACGAGCGGAACTCCCCGAGGCTCGGCCCTCGGATGCCAGGCTAACCCGATGATCATCTCGGGAGCAGACTAGCCTGAAGCCCCGACTGGTCGCCTCGGCTTGCGCCAGCCTTGGCCGACCAACGAGCGGAATTCCCCGAGGCTCGGCCCTCGGATGCCAGGCTAACCCGATGATCATTTCGGGAGCAGACTAGCCTGAAGCCCCGACCGGTCGCCTCGGCTTGCGCCAGCCTTGGCCGACCAACGAGCGGAATCTCCTGAGGCCTAACCCTCGGATGCCTGGCCTAGCGCCGGAAGAATTTTCTGAGGCCTAACCCTCGGATGCCTGGCCTAGCGCCGGAAGAATTTCCTGAGGCCTAGCCCTCGGATGCCTGGCCTAGCGCCGGAGGAATTTCCTGAGGCCTAACCCTCGGATGCCTGGCCTAGCGCTGGAAGAATTTCCTGAGGCCTAACCCTCGGATGCCTGGCCTAGCGCCGGAAGAATTTCCTGAGGCCTAACCCTCGGATGCCTGGCCTAGCGCCGGAAGAATTTCCTGAGGCCTAACCCTCGGATGCCTGGCCTAGCGCCGGAAGAATTTTCTGAGGCCTAACCCTCGGATGCCTGGCCTAGTGCCGGAAGAATTTCCTGAGGCCTAACCCTCGGATGCCTGGCCTAGCGCCGGAAGAACTTCAAGAGTTAGGAGTCGGCGAGACGCTACCAAGAGTTAAAAAGAGGAAGGATGAAAGTGAAATGAAAAAACACTCTATTTGCATTAACTTTCATTGTTTCAGGGCCGAGACCCATACAACTTGGCAAAACGCCAACATACAAAGAAAAGGACAAAGAAAGGTACAGAGGGTCAGCTTGGAGGAACCCCTGAGTCGGGAACGCTGGGCACGTCCGCAAGGGGTAGGGAGGCGGTTGGAAAATCAGCAGGCAATGGCGCCGGAGGGGAGTCGAGGAAGGAGACCCCACTCAGGTCAATTCCGGGGTATTTAGCTGACACCCTTGCCAAGCCTTCATCGAAGCCTAAGACAAAGGAGTCGGACCCCGCGTCCGACATGTCACGGACGAACTCGTCGGACTAACGATAGGCCTGTACCGCCTCCGACATGTCACGGATGAACTCGGCGGACTGACGATAGGCCTGTACCGCCAGACGCCCGATTTCCGCGCTCTTCTCGGCCAGCGCCGCCTCTGCTCGCTCCGTAATCTGAGCTTTTGCCTCCATGACCTTCGCCACAATCCGGTCGTCCGCCTCGGAGGAGACCCTCAGCAGATCAGCCCGAGCCTCCTTGTGCTTCGCCTCGGCAGCAATGCGAGCAGCCTCAGCCTCCTCCAGGCGCGAATGAAGCTCCCGGTCGCTCGCGCGGGACTCCTCCAAGACTGACTCCAATTCGCCCAGCTTGGCTTCAAGAGACCGGGTTCGGTTGCGGGCGTTGTCGGCTGACCGCTGGGCCTTCTCCCACCTCTCCCGGAAGTCGGCAGCCTTCCGGGACTGCTTTTCGGCCCGCTCCTCCGCCTTCCTGACCTCGCTTTCGAGACCCGAGGCAACCTTGAGTTGCTCCTGAGCCTCCAACAGTTGCCTCTCGAGGGCGGCGAAGCCGAGTGCCCGCTCTTCGGCCACCTGGAGCCTCGTCTCGAGGTCCCTGGTCGTCCTCCCCGCCGCAGCCTGGCCTCCCTCCTCTACTGCTTTCAGTTGGCTCTCGGCCCTCGCCAGGAGCCTCGCCTGTTCCTCGTGGCTCTCCTCCAGACGAATCATGTACTGGGCGAGCTAAAAGATAGGAAAAATGAGAGCGTCAGACGGGGATCAATAGAGCTTATGAGTGGCGCAAGCGACCAAAAGAACACTCACCGACATAAGACAGACGCAGCTGGCAGCCCCGACGTCAGGGATCCTCATCTGCCGGACCTGCCTACGGTCCTTCTCTAGCAGCACCGTCTCAATGAGGTTTCGTGCGCCGGCGAAAGTGAAGGCCGACCCCGACTTCGCCCCGGAGCCGGACGGTGGTTCTACAGCCTTACCCTTACCCATCGCTTGGGGAAGAGTCATGCTGACCGTGCTCGGGGCGGGGGCCGCTCCAGGAATCGACAGGGTCCCGCTCGGCCGGGGCCTCGGTGCGCCCCTCCTTCTCGTGTCATCCGAAGCCGACCGAGTCGAAGGCCGGGTTGGGGACCGATCGCGTCCAACCCGGCCGTCTCGGGCGCGCTCGGATGACACCTCCGGAATAACGGTAGTCTCATCACCGGAGGGCTGATACAGCGCCAACTGTCGGTCCAAGCCCGCGGCGTCCCCCTGATCGGTGGGTCCGGACCCGTCTGTCGGCGTCGGAGTCGCCTGCTGGCGGGACTTCTTCGCCGGTGGGGCCCCGCTCGGAGGAGTCCGTTTCTTCCTCCGGACCGCATCCAGTAGGGACGTCCTACCAACAGCCATCGCCTTGTCCGACCGCATGACGTCGTCGATTTCTGCAAAAAGGACGAGATGATCGGAGACTGAGAAGCTGATGGAAAGAAGAAACGAAAGAGGAGAAAAAAGCTAAAAAAGAAGTGGTGGCGGGCTCACGGTCAGCAGGGACCGAGCTCAGGCCGACGTTCACCAAGGTGTCCTCAGAAATAAGGCGAGACACCGGGGGGAGCCGGCCCTCGGCAACCAACCCCTTCAAGACGGCGACGCCATCGGATTCCTCCCTCGACAACCTCGATAGGCCGATCGGGGACTTCATCGGCGTCTCCCAGGTTGCCCTTGTTGGGGAAAGAACCCCAAGCCATACATTCACGGAGGCGCTCGGCCGAAGAGCACCAGCCGGAAAGTTGCTCGGTGAAAGAGTGCCGAACGGAGAGCTGCTCGGCCAAAGATCGCCGACCAGAAAGCTGCTCGGCCAAAGGATGCCGACCAGGAAGGCGCTCGACTAGAGGGCGCCGACCAGAGTGCGCGCCAAGAGGTGCCCAACCAAAATAAGCTGCTCGGTTAGAAAGTACCGACCAGAGACAGCGCCGAGGCGCTCTGCTAGAAGGTGCTCGCCTAAAGGGCGCCGACCAGGAGTACTCAAAGCAGCCCCGCCACAGGGTGCCCCATTGGGCGACCAGCTCGGCTCGGCACCCTTGCCGAGCCGATGCCTTAACCAAATGTTCAACCCCCGCCTAAAGTCCAAGGGACTTGACAACTCTTACGGCTTGTGACCCGCCACTATCTCCAAGCCATCAAGGCATAAGATCTCCGCAGGCGTTCGGCACGACCCGCCATTAATGCATGAGACTCCCTCAAGTCTCCGATGCACTCAGACATTTAATGAACACGGCCCAAGACGATCTCCGGATCACTGAACCATCAGAGCGTATGGCTCTACCTGGCCACCGGTTCATTCGGTAATAAATGCACTTACCATCTACAGACCCCAGGCCCGCTACGGCCGGCGGTTCAACCACTCCAACATGTCCGATCGACCGTGACAACTCCCTGATTCCGGTCTGATCCGGTCCCGTTCTCCATTACGCCATTAATGGGCTAAATCGTGCCCAATTATTACAAAACAGGACAAACCTCCTGTCACCTCCCAGGTAACCAAAATCCTCCTATAAAAGGAAACCTGGGGGGAAAAGGGAGGAAGAAGAACAACAAAAAACGGAAACAGAACCCCGGAACTGAACCCGCCGGGAAGCACAGACACAATTGAGGACATCATCCTCTTCGTCTTCTTTATCTTATCCGAATGTTCTTGCTGTCTTCTCCATATACTCTCTTCCCTGCTCTCTCCACATACTTGCCCCCTCTGACTTAGGCATCGGAGGGCCGGCGCCGGGGAGCCCGGCCACCGACTTTCCTTGCAGGACCTGCACACCCCCCCGCAGCGGAGGACGCAGCCAGCCGGCGCACCGCCGTCCGCCTCCTGCAGCAGCGGAGCTCCTCCTTCCACGGCTTCGCGGCGGCCCCCGGGTCCAATTTCCAGCAACAGCCCTGATTCCCCAAGAGGGATCTACGTCAATGAAAAAGAAACGCTCCTTCCAGCCGTGGATGGAGGAAGGAGCCTCCTTGACGAGGCCGCACCCTCGCCGCGCCGCAAAGCACCACCACCCTCTGTCCTGGGGGTGGCCGTTCAGGCCGTAGCATTCCCAAAAGACATTCAGGGTGGCGGGAACCTCGTGCATGCGGCAGAGAACCTGGAAGGCCGTCAGGGCGCGCCATGAGCTCGGCACCAGTTGCGTCGGCGCCACTCTTAAACCCCGAAGCACCTGCACAACTAAGTCCGAGGAGGGAAAGCGGAACCCGGCCCGAAGGATGTCCTCGTTGATGGCGACCTTCCCTGGAGGAGGATGGGACATCCTCTCCTCAGGCCCCGGGAGCGTAACGTTGCAGGCTTCGGGAAGGTGGTACCGGGCCACGAACCTATCTAGGTCTTCGGGGACCAGATCCGACTGAATGCGGTCCGCTCTTACTTCGTCCATACCTAATGGCCAGTGGATCTACGGTCAGGACGGGGCCAAGAAGGGGGAAAGGACCGGAACGACTGAAGTACACTAATACGGAAGGAGAAAGTATGGAGAGCCCTAAATTGAAGAATGGGGCAACTCACCGGAAGGGAAGGAAGAACGGCTCCGAGGGCGTCAAAGGAGGAGCGAGCAACAGTCCGACGGCAACGACAGCAGCGCAAGGGAGAAACTCGAAGATGCCTGCGAAGAGAAAAGCGGACGGGGGAGGGCCCCCGGTTAAATAGGCGGAAAGGCGGGTGACGCCTCGGTGACGCCAGAGGACGCCTGGCTGCCGAAGGATCGCTCGCGCCCCAAAGGCGAATCGACGCCATTAAGGAAGGATGTCCGCCGAAATCCGCAGACTGCCAGATCAGCGACAACCGCTATACGCCATAAAGGAGGCGGGGAGCTCGAAGCGCGCGCGCCTTTCCGAGGGATGGCGGCAATCTCGAAGCATCACTCCCTTCACCCGTTCCCCTCCTGGTTCCAGGCTCGGAAGTGGGGGGCTACTGTTACGGGGGAATTTAGCCACCATGCCCCACATGACCGGCACGCGCGCCCAGGAAGACTACGGCAGTCCCTTGATCCAGCAATCCGACCCCGAGTCGGATATCTTCGGCTCCGCAGCCCGACCCCGAGTTGGCTGCCCCTTGATCCAGCAGTCCGACCCCGAGTCGGATATCTTCGGCTCCGCAGCCCGACCCCGAGTCGGCTGCCCCTTGATCCAGCAATCCGACCCCGAGTCGGATATCTTCGGCTCCGCAGCCCGACCCCGAGTCGGCTGCCCCTTGATCCAGCAATCCGACCCCGAGTCGGATATCTTCGGCTCCGCAGCCCGACCCCGAGTCGGCTGCCCCCTGATCCAGTCATCCGACCCCGAGTCGGCAATCTCTCGACAACAACAGACTGTTCCTCTGAGGCACGCTGCGGCCCCCTGCTCCACTACTCCCTGCAACGGCCGTATCCGGTGCTGCCCCACGATCCCCTGTAACGGCCGTACAAAGCGGAGCTCCACTATGCCCCGCCAGGGCCGTACCCAGCGCTGCCCCACGACGCCCTGTAACGGCCATGTCAGTGGCAACCCCATCGTGCCACACGATGACGAATCCCCAGAAAAACCCCCCAGCCTGATATATATGAGGCTGGGGGGGAAGGGAGAGGGTAAGCAAAGGTTTTCCAGAGTATTCTCTTATCCGTTACTACTATCTCTCCTTCTCCTTCAATCTCCTCTGACTTGATCGTCGGAGGGCCCCCACTACCCCAGTGGTGGTGCGAGGCTTGCCTGCAGGTTTCCCGGTGGAAGGTGGAGCGCAATCAACCCAACTCCAAGGGAACCCCGTTCACACCGCTGTGCCAATCGTTCTCGGTTTGGACCACCAGCAACAGTTGCCATTTCAATTCTTCCTCTGAGTTGGGCAACTAAGGTGCTCACATTGCCATCTGGTTTTGTTAGCTCTTTAAGACTCTTGGAAATGCTCTTCAAGCTGTCCTTGAGCTCTAATGATCTGATGGTTTGGGTGGCACCCACACCAATTATTTCTTGTGTTGTAGCTTCAATTTGACTTCTAATATCCTTCATCTCTTGTAGAAGCCCTTCATGTGAAGCTCTGATGGGGGCCAACTCTGTGGAGATCATGGATCTCATCTCCTCCCTCATCTGCTGGCAAATGGCAGATGCTAAGGTGCGCATCTGATCCTCTGACAGAAAGGAGGGCCCACTAACTGGAGGAGGTGGTGGCATGGATGTGGAAGGTCCAGCTGAGCTGGAGGGAATATCAGAGATATCCATGTGGCTAGGTGGAGGAGAGTGATGGTCAGACTCATGATGTGGGATCTCAGGCTCTAGGATTTGGGTTTTTCTCTTTGGTACCTTGACCCACGATCCATCTATCTTATGAAATTCCATTCTTCTCATTGTGCCCTCATTGTAATAGTCGGTGTTTCTCAAGGGCTTTGCAGGTTCATTTGTTGGAATGGGAACCTTGAAGTGTTTAAAGATTAAGGTAAAGATCATGCCATAGGGTATACTAAACCTAGAATACCTATGACATAGGGCAATGTAATTTAGCATGAGTCTAGGGAGGTTTAGAGAGATCCCTAGTAGTATGTGGTGCATTATAACTAAGTCTCGCTCCGAAACAAAATCGAAGCGACCGATTTTAGGAAATAGGACCCGGTTGACAATACTTAAGAGAAGTCTCATCTCTGCATTTAGGTCCTGGGAATTAACAACATCAAGAGGGCCGCAGTCCTCTCTTCCTAAAAGTAAATTTAGGGCTGACTCCCTTTGGGGATGTGAGGTTGGAGCCTCACCGTCCCTAGAAATTTGTAGGACAGTGGATAGGACATCTTCATTGACTTCTACTAATGTCCCTTTGACATATCCAGTGTACCCTAGGTCCCCTAAGGCCATATTGCTAAAAAGTTCTCTAACTAGGCCGGGGTAGGTCAAGGTATTTAGGGTACAAAGGTGCTCCCACCCTTGGGCTCGGAGTCTCTCTCCAATAGAGAACCCCTCATGATCTAAAAAGGAGAAATCTATGTACCTTCCTGTCGTGACTGTGCGATTTGCACAGGAAATAGTCGTGGTTGGCGGAGCAACCGGAGGAGACGGCGCGGAGGGTTCTTCCCGTCGTTCCTCACCGTCGGCCGCTACCCTAGGTCGCCTTCCACGGGTCGTCCTAGCCTTCTTTGGTGCCATGGATGCTAGGGTTTGTGATGTAGAGCAAATGGAGGCTAGGATTTGAGGTGGAGAGCAAATGGAGGCTAGGGTTTTTCGTTTTGGTCGGGAATGAAGGAGAAAGCTCGAGTCGGCTCGAGCGATTTCGACCTATTTAAAAAGCTCTCATTCGGTCCCCGAGACGTCTCCGCGACTAAGGCGAGACGTCTCCCCTGGGGGGACGTCTCTGCGATTTGCCAGAGACGTCTCCGGCACTAAAAAATTTCAGACTGTATTCTATCTTCTCCCAATTTCTGTTAAATCATCCTAATCAACATGATCTCTTTTGATAAACTTAGAGTGAATTTGTTTGTGATCCTCCCCCTTAATGATACATCCTATAATAATTTGATAATGATTTTTGAATTATTAATATTGAAATGAGGAGTGTTTGACCAAATTTCGAATACCTATGAAATAGGCTCTGAAAATATCTCCATGAAGAGTCCAAGGGAGGGTAACCATCCTCCGGAAAGTCAAACAGCTCGTCATTTAGCTTACATGAATTCATGTTTTCACTTATGTTTACCTTGAGGTTGATTACTAGTTTGCGCAGCAAACAATGCAATACAAGTTCAATTCATTTGCTAGGATCATACAAGCTCAAAGCATTCCTTAAGAAATTGAATCTTTCTTTACAAAGGGGCTTTGTAAAGATATCAGCTAATTGATTTTCAGTACATACATATTCAATCATCACATCATTTTTCAGCACATGATCCCTAATAAAATGATGCCTAATCTCTATATGCTTTGACTTAGAGTGTTGGACAGGATTTTTTGTTAAGTTAATTGCACTTGTATTATCACACTTAATTGGTATATTATCCATTTTGATACCGAAGTCTTCAAGTTGTTGCTTAATCCAAAGAACTTGGGCACAACAGCTTCCAGCTGCAATGTACTCAGCCTCAGCTGTGGACAAGGCAACTGAATTTTGTTTCTTGCTAAACCAAGAAACCAAATTAGCACCCAAGAATTGACATGTGCCACTTGTGCTTTTTCTGTCGAGTTTGCACCCGGCAAAATCAGCATCGGAATAAGCAATTAAATTTATGTCAGATTGTTTAGAATACCATAAGCCTACATTAGATGTCCCTACTAGATATCTAAAAATTCTCTTAACAGCTTGCAAGTGTGATTCCTTAGGACATGCTTGGTATCTAGCACACATACAAATACTAAATAATATATCTGGTCTACTAGCAGTAAGGTAAAGTAAAGAGCCTATCATACCTCTGTATAATTTGCAGTCTATACTTTTACCTTTTTCATCTTTGTCAAGCTTGCAACTTGAGCCCATGGGTGTGCTGATTTCTTTTGCATCCTTCATCTTGAATTTCTCCAACATTTCTTTGATATACTTGGTCTGACTGATGAAGATGCCTTCCTCTGATTGTTTTATTTGCAGCCCAAGGAAGAAATTGAGCTCACCCATCATGCTCATTTCAAATTCTCCCTGCATAAGCTTGGCAAACTCTTGACAAAGACTATCATTAGTAGCACCAAAAATTATATCATCCACATAAATTTGTACAAGCAATAAGTCACTTCCTTTTCTTTTAATAAAGAGGGTTTTGTCTACATTTCCTCTCTTAAATTTGTTCTCAATTAGGAAATTACTTAATCTTTCATACCACGCCCTAGGAGCTTGCTTAAGTCCATACAATGCTTTATGCAATTTATACACATAATCTGGATGTAAGTGATTTTCAAAACCTGGAGGTTGTCCTACATAAACTTCCTCCATTATATAGCCATTTAAGAATGCACTTTTTACATCCATTTGATAGAGTTTAAAATCCATGAAGCATGCATATGCTAAAAGCAGTCTAATAGCCTCTAACCTAGCAACAGGAGCAAAAGTTTCATCAAAATCTATTCCTTCCTCCTGATTATATCCTTTGGCCACTAGCCTAGCTTTGTTTCTTATTACTATCCCATCTTCATCTAGTTTATTTCTATATACCCATTTGGTGCCTATAATTGAAACATTAGGGGGTCTTTTCATTAGAGTCCAAACTTCATTTCTTTCGAATTGGTTTAATTCCTCTTGCATAGCATTCATCCAATTATCATCTTTTTCAGCTTCTTCTAGTGATTTAGGCTCTATTTGTGAAACGAAAGCAAGATAATTACTAGTGCTTCTTAAAGAGGATCTAGTTCTTATACCTTGTGACGGATCACCAAGGATTAGATCCTTTGGATGACCATGTGCATACCTCCATTCTTTAGGAAGATCTTGATTTCTTGATGGAGGTTGATCTTCTTCATCTCGCTGATTTGTATCTTCTTTGATCTCATCCTCATGTTGTTTGTCTTGAGTGGAGAGTTCCTTCATTTGGTCTTCAAGTATACCTAAATCACCATCTTCTTCTTTTCTAGAAGAATCTCCATTAGTTTCATCAAAGACAACATGAATGGATTCTTCAACAACGAGAGTTCTCTTGTTGAAGACCCTGTATGCTCTACTAGATGAGGAGTAACCTAAGAAGATCCCCTCATCTGATTTAGCACTAAATTTACTGAGATTGTCCTTTCCATTGTTCAAAATAAAGCATCGACAACCGAAAACATGAAAATAACTTATATTTGGTTTCTTACCTTTTATCAACTCATACGGTGTTTTCTTTAAGATGGATCTAACTAAAGCACGATTTAAGATATAACATGAAGTATTTATTGCTTCAGCCCAAAAATACTTTGGTAGATCCGATTCGCACAACATGGTACGAGCCATATCTGCTAGTGTGCGATTCTTCCTTTCTACCACCCCATTTTGTTGGGGTGTCCTAGGTGCCGAGAAGTTGTGATTGATACCATTTTCTTCACAAAATTTTTCAAAATACTGATTTTCAAACTCGGTACCATGATCACTCCTAATTGCTTTTAGTTTAAGATTGAGTTCATTTGAAACCCTATTATGAAACTTGATAAAAGCGGGAAAGGACTCATCTTTGTGTGCAAGAAATGAAACCCATGTAAAACGTGAAAAATCATCAACAATTACAAGACCAAATTTCTTACCCCCTAGACTAGCAGTTCTAGTGGGTCCAAACAAATCCATGTGAATTAGTTCTAAGGATTTTGATGTTGAAACTATGTTCTTAGACTTGAAAGAACTTCTTGTTTGTTTCCCTAATTGACATGCAGCACAGATTTTATTCTTTTCAAAGTCTATTTTTGGTAGACCTTTGACTAGATCCTTTGTAATTAATTTTGAGATTAAATCCATGCTAGCATGCCCTAACCTACGATGCCATAACCAACTAGTCTCATTGACTTTGGGATTCATGGCTACAAGACATTGGCCATCCTTCATGGTGAGATCATCAAGATCTACCATGTAAACATTTCCATGCCTATGTCCTGTGAGTATGATCTCATTGTCAAATGGACTACTAATTATGCATAGTGATGATTCAAATGATACTTTAAAGCCCTTGTCACAAAATTGACTTGTACTTAACAAATTATGTTTTAGTCCATTAACTAACAATACATTATCAATAAATGAGGAGGGTGATATGGAGATTTTACCAACACCAATAATTCGGCCTTTAGCATTGTCTCCAAATGTGACTACTCCTCCTTCTTTTGATTCCAAGGTGACGAAGAGACTCTTGTCACCGGTCATATGCCTTGAGCAACCACTATCAAGATACCACATTCTCTTTTTATTCCCGGCTGCAAGGCATACCTGCAAAATGATCATGTGAAGCTCTTAGGTACCCAAGTTTTCTTGGGTCCTTCGTGGTTAGTGTAGTTGGTTCCCTTAGGCACCCATACTTTAGTTATGCTTTTAGCTTTTACAAATGTATTCTTGTTAGTTTGGATTTTTCTTTGAATACAAGAGTAGGCTTTATGTCCATTCTTTCCACAAAGAAAGCATGTTGGTTTTTCAGTTTTTACGTCTTTTGCTTTTACAAAGAAATTCTTTAGATACTTTTGTTGCTCATTAGTTTTATATCCTAATCCGGCTTTATTAAAAACAGCTCTTTGATTTGAAAGAATAAGATTTAATTTTTCAGAGCTTTGTGTAAATTTTTCAACAATTGGTTTGTATTTATGTACCTCATTCTTAAGATTCAAATTTTCTTTGACTAGTTCTTCCTTATCCTTTTTAAGAGATTCAACATTTTGTACAAGTGAGGTATTATTATCGAGTAGGGATTTTACTTTTAGATTTAATTCCTTAATTAGTGTTTTTGCCTTTTCATTTTCAATGCTCAGTTTTGAATTTTTGATTTCTAGGTTAGTAGTGTCAATATTTTTAATGCTCTCCTTTTCAATTAATAAGTTTTCAATATTTTCCTTTAGTTTTTGATTGGAGGCTTTTAATTCTTTATTCTTTGCTCCTAACATACTACAATCACCCATAAGTTCTTGAAAAGCCTCATATAATTCTTCTAAAGTAAAATTTATGGTTGGATTTTGACATACCTCGTCGTCTTCGAACGCCATGAAGCATAGATTGGCGGTCTCTTCCTTCTCTTCCTCGGAGGATGATGAGTCACTATCATCCCATGTTGCCTTCAATGCCTTCTTCTTCTTCTTTACAAAATACTTCTTTTGTTGAGGGCATTCGGAACGAATATGTCCCGGTCTCTTGCAATCATAGCATACGATTGGGTCTCTTTCTTTTTCCTTTTCTTTTTCCCAATCATTTCTCCCTCCAAATTTCTTTCTTGGGAAGGGTTTCTTTCTTCTCATGAATTTTTTAAACTTCCTTACTATTAAACCCAAGTCCTCATCTTGACTTTCTTCTTCACTCTCACTGCTCTCTTCTTCACATACACTTGAGGTAGCCTTGAGTGCGATTGTCTTTTTCTTTGGCAACTCTTCTTCATGCTGCTTCATCGTGAGCTCATGCGTCATCAATGAGCCCAAGAGTTGTTCTAGCCCCAAAGTGTTGAGGTCTTTGGCTTCTACAATCGCCGTGACCTTTGCTTCCCATGCTTTTGGCAGTGACCTGAGAATTTTACTCACAAGTTCGGGGTTAGTGTAAGATTTGCCCAAGCTTTTTAGGCCATTAATAATTTCGGTAAAACGTGTAAACATGCATGTGATGGTTTCATTAGGTTCCATCTTAAACAATTCATATTTGTGAACTAGAATGTTCACTTTGGACTCTTTGACTTGATTTGTACCCTCGTGGGTAACTTCAAGCCTATCCCATATTTCCTTAGCGGAACTACATGTAGAGACTCTATTGAACTCATTTACATCTAAAGAACAAAATAGTGAGTTCATGGCTCTAGAATTGAGTTGAGCCATCCTATCATCATTCTCATCCCAATCCTCCTCAGGTTTGGGAACTCGAATGCCATTAACCACATGTGATGGTTCTTGTGGTCCCTTGACTATAACCCTCCACAAGGCATAGTCTTGTGCTTGAATGAAGATTCTCATTCTAGTCTTCCAATAGGTATAATTTGTCCCATTGAAGAGTGGAGGTCTATTGGTTGCTTGCCCCTCGGCAGGAACATTGTTAAAGGGTGTTGCCATCTAGATCTTTGACTAAGACAGTTAGGTCTTTCAAGAAATACACAGAGCACCCGCTCTGATACCACTTGTTGCCCAGAGATGGTCACCCAAGAGGGGGGTGAATTGGGTGTTTTAAAAACTTTTGACTAATTAAAAAATAAAACACACGAATATATGCACTAACGTAAAGAAGGAAGAATGAGAAAGGTTAATCGCAAACACAAGATTTTATAGTGGTTCGGAGCTTCCACTGCTCCAACATCCACTCCCCAAATCACCTTTGGGAATTTCCACTATAATCCACGATTACAGTACGGTAGTTTTGCGAGTTCACTACCCAACTCGTTGTTTTACACCGGGCTCACAACAAACCCAAAATCCCCAATTTCACTTAGGCTTGGGACGCCTTTCCCTTGTTCCAAGTCCCTTGACTGGAACAAGCACCACAATGAAAGAGTTTACAAAAGAAAATAAAAGCTCTAAAAAGCAAATATAACAATTATGAACAATTGAACCCGGAAGAATCGTTTTGCCGTTGGAAGCGTGGAAGATATTGATTCTTCCGATGTGGAGCGCGTAGGATTGAGTGTGAGCTTTGAATCCCAAGTGCACGAGAGTGGTTGAGCTTGAAATCACTTGGGAAGCTTGAAAACACTTGATTTCTTCACTTGAATGCACTCACTCCTTTGAACTTTTCTTTCTTACTTCTCTCTTGAATGATCTAGCTTTGGGTTGGTGAAGAATTTTTGAGAAGCACTTAAGAGGTCCCTTTTATAGCCCAAAAAGCAAATATAGCCGTTAGAGACAAAGAAAGAAGGATTTGAAATTCAAACCAAACCTGAAAAGCTGTCAGTCGCGTTCCAGTCGCTCCGGGGACGTCTCCGCTTCAACGGGAGACGTCTCGGCTACAAGATTTTACTTTTTCCATTGTCTGGGGTCGACTCGGCACTTTCAGGAGACGTCTCGGCTTGTTTGCACTTTTTGAATGGGGACGACTCCGCTTCTTTATCTCCAAAGAACATGTCCTCTGGAATTTCCTGAGAGAGTCGACTCCGCTCCTTCAGGGGACGTCTCGGGTTGTCTGCACTTTATGCATGGGGACGACTCCGCTGTCTCAGGGTCGACTCCGCTTCCTTATTACCAAAAAAACTATTCTCTGGAAAACCCTGAGAGAGCCGTCTCCGCTATCTTGGGGACGACTCGGGAAGTCTCCTTTTTACTTGCGGGGACGACTCGGCTTACTGTGGGGACGTCTCGCGCATATCTCTTGAAAACTGCCTTTCTGCCGCCACTGAGAGAGTCGACTCCGCTACTGAGAGAGTCGACTCCGCTAACGCGGGGGACGACTCGGCAGGTGTCGGGGACGTCTCCAAGTGTGCCGGTTCTTCCTGTTTGTGCCAGAGACGTCTCTGAAACTATCCGGAGACGTCTCGGCTGTCCCTGATCTGTTTTCTTTAACTCAAAATATTCTTCAATAAATTCATAAAAATTATGGGAACTTGCCTAGACATTTCTTAACAATATTCTTAATAAAACACATGAATTTCTCAATTAAATTGTTAAGATATAATGGAATTTTACTCTAGTGTTTTGTATTCATCAAAATCTATTAGGGGGTCAACAAAAAATCTACAGCAAGTAGGGAGGAACTTCTTTCTCTTGTTCCCTAGCTTCTTGCCCAACTGTGACATGTATTTACAATACATTTAGTCTCGTATCAAGGGCCATAATCTACGTGCCAATTATAATATAGGAAACTTTAATTGATTCAACTCCCCCGTTCCCTAAATCTTTTCTTTTCTGTCTTTCTTTTTCTTTTTTTATTAATTAACTCATCATTTATGTGTACTAGGAATTTCCTTGCATGAGTACAAGGTCCCCTTAGCTTAATCTAGGCTTAATACCCTATTATAGCATGAAATCTCCTATTTTTCCACCCGGATGAACAGTAATCTGGACCGACAACTGGTTACTTCATCCCGGGTTTGATCCACTTTCCAGACTCCAAATTTGATGAAATTTTTACCTAACATTCTACACTCATAGGGAATTCCAAAAAGGTAACATGCATCACCATCGGAGGCCGATTGGCCTCCGAAATAATTCACCGAAGTTGGAACTTCAACACAGTTTTCCGTAGTGCCAGAAAAATTTGTCAAAATCCGATTCTTCCTCTTTTAACCGCCTCTACAACCCTTATCCGACCTCTCTAGACTACATCCACCATTTGTATAACCTAATGTCATCAAAAGACTAGATAGGGACGGATATTTACCTTTTCTTTTTGGAAATCAAGGTCCTTGCGTAGAGGGGAAGGAGATATACACTTTTTCCTTCAACTGGCAGCGCAATCGGAATTCCCTTCCCTTCCTTTTTCTTCTTTTTCTTCCTCTTCTTTTCTTTCTTTCTTTTCCTCTTCTTCTTTTTCTTCCCCTCTGTCGCCTCAGACTCCCCCCTCTCTATTTCAATCCAACGCCTCAGCCAGCTCAAACCCATGAATTAAGTTACATCAAACACTATTTATCGTTTGTTTAATATTATTAAATTCTCATTTTGCCCCTAACACTTCAACATATCTATTGTTATGTCATTATCTTTTGATTCTTTCCAATTTTACCCTTACCACTTCAACGCATCTACAACTATGTCATTATCTTTTGATTCTTTCCAATTTTACCCCTTATATCAATTTTAATGGACTATTCTATCCTTTTTTATATAAAAAAAAATTTAGGGGTTATTATAGCAGGTACTTCGCAATCTCTCGCAATAGAAAGAAACATCTCTGCCCGTGTGCTAGTGCCTCAGGGCCCACTCGCCTATAGCGGGCTGCCATGATCCGGCTCCAGAACCCCTGTGGCTCCAAAAGGAATCAAATTGCATGCTGGGCAATGAGCACCTCCCATTTCTCCCGGAGAAACAGAACCCCAAGGCCACCTTTATTAAATGGGAGGCAGATGCTCTCCCATGCCACTAGATGTACCCTCTGACCACCACTATGCGAGCCCCATAAAAAGTCCTAAGTAGCCGTTCAATCTTCAATAGCACTGTCATTGGCACCACCGTGTTTGCCATGAGATAGATGGGCATGAAACCAAGTACAGATCTGATCAGCATCAATCTATTCATCATAAATAAAGATGTGGCCCGCCATTCTTCCGGCCTGCTCTGGACCTATCGAACCAGCTCGTTTTAAAATAGCAACGACAATTCCAAACTCTGCCGAATAGCTACAATGTTGGTGGGAGTATATTAAAAATATTATTGGGATTCTATAGATTTTTTTTTTTTTTTTTTTTTGGTGTAAACGGCAATTTCATATAACTCTAACGTGAGTACACCTTGCCATATCAGAAGAAAGCAAAAAATACAGTAGGGGCGGGAGCTCTACCGTGGAAGTCCAACAGATCTCTCCTGAATGTCGTGCAACGTAAGAGGCGACCCAGTCTGCCACACTGTTCGCCTCCCGGAAAACATGTACTGCCTCAAAATCGTCCATCTCCAGGGCCATCCTGCGGGTCTCACGAATGAGAGGATGTCCATCACCAAATCTGTCCGCACCCTGAATCCAATCGATCACTATAGAGGAATCCCCCTCGAGGTGCACCCGCCTAGTACCAAGCACCCGCCTCGCATAGGATATGCCCTCCCAAGCTGCCCGTAGCTCAGCTCCCACTACTGTGAGCCCAGGCGTATATCGGCCACCCGCCACTACCAGTCGTCCAAGATGATCTCTGATGACGAATCCAACCCCGCCGGACCTGCCCTCTAATGCTACACTACCATCAAAACTCACCTTGAGATAACCAGGGGGTGGGGGCACCCAAGAAGCAAACACAAACCTGGGTGCTAGAACAGCACAATGAGTACCCCAGATGTCCCTGGCCGTCCCAAGAGAACACAAGTCGAGACCGGAAGAAACCTCCCCAGCCTGAAGCACAGCTCTGTCCACCACCATCCTCGTCGTGAACCTCCTGCCCTCAAACAAACATGCATTCCGATCCAACCAAATATGGTAGGCCAGATATGCTCTAAGTATCCCCGCCTGGGCGAACCTAGGGCTCCGCATGGAAGCTCTCAGCAAATGTAACAAATTCTGTGCCGACTCCACTGAACAAGGAAGAGGAACAGGTGACCTCCTCTATATCTCCCTAGCCCTGGGACACTACAAGAGGACATGCTCAATGGTCTCCACGGCGTCTGTGCACATCATGCAAAACTGGGGGATCCGCACTCCCAGGCGGGGGGCTGAGAAAAGTTCTCAGGCTTGATCCGAGCGTAACATGCAACGCGGGCGAAGAGCTTCCACGTGACACCCGCCACGCTTCTTTTCTTCTCCTCTCCCAGCGGCGGCGCGCATATAGGCGCGCCTCCGCCTCGGCAAGCGCACGTTAGCGCGCGAGAGCGCCCGTTGCTAAGAAGCATCCCCTCCCCCGCCCATGGCACCGCCGCTCCAGGACCTCCGGCGCCTCCTCCGCGGCGTCTCCCTCGTGGCCCTCGAGGCCGCCCGCCGGTCCCCAGCCCTCGAGGCCGCCCGCGCCGGCGACCTCGAAACCCTAATTTCCAGAACCCTCAAGAGCGCCGTGGTCTCCGGCACCGATATCGCCGGGCTCACCAGAGGGAGGCCCCATCGGGTTTCTGCCCCTCGGACCAAGGAGTCCATTGTTTACTTCTACGACCAAGTTTCCGAGAAGGCCGGCGCGGGATCCGAGCCTCAGCAGGACGGTTCCAGGGAGGCTCCGGCGGTGGGGATCGAAGAGAAAGTCATCACCTTGGAGGATTCCAAGGATGCCAAGGTTGGCGGCGAATTGAGGGATTTGGACGGAACTTGTGAGCAGAAAGATCAAATTTTGGACACTTCGAGGGGAAGAAACGATGGTGATGGTGGTGAAAATAATGTAGCAGTTGCTCCATTGAAGAGGAGACGGCCGCGGGAGAGAAGAGTCCCATCGACCCCTTTTAGCAGAGCTTTTGGGTGAGTCAAGCCGTTCCCTCCATCCATATGGTAACCAATTAGCTATTCTTATACTTTCTTCTGTAACGTTAAACCTTGATTCAAATTCCCATTACAAGACGAAATCGATGATGTTTTCTAGATGAAGACAACTTCTAGAGCCTTCAAAAAGACTAATTTTGATTGGCAAAGTGCTTCCTTTTGATAGCATTAGTGAGTTCTGCTCTTCGCTGGTTTTGCAGATTCTCCTGGGTAAATCTCCACTGAACGTGAGATTTCCAGTTTCAGGTAGTCCCGCTGATAATATAATTCGTTTGTATAAATGTTCTTTTGACACTGCTCAAGGATTTAAAGTGTTGATTTAACCCATTTCTTTTTAAAATGTGAATCCTATTTATTCTGTGCTTGGAACTTGGAGATTCCAGGGGATAAATCATCATCAGGAACGATATTTCACTTCATTGTGTATTAAGTTTGGTAAAAAATATAATCTTCATTATTGGATGTCATGAGCTCAGATGTATCTCTTTTTCGTAATTCCGAAGGTTTGCTGGTCTGGGAGCTGGGCTTGCATGGGGTACAATCCAAGAATCAGCAAAGAGAATCGTCTTTGGTACGCCGAAATCAGATGAGAAGCAGCCTGTCCTTTCACCATTCTTATCGGAGCAAAATGCAGAACGTTTGGCGCTTGCACTGTGTAGAATGCGGGGGGCTGCTCTGAAATTGGGCCAGATGTTGAGCATCCAGGATGAGACCCTTGTGCCAGCACCGGTATTATTCGTTTCTCGGGCTTTTAGTTTAGTGCTATACTGCTATGCATTTTTGTTGTTAATACAAGCTAAATAATTTACTTGAGTTGATTTCTTGTGGACCATATTCTTTGGAAACTAAACAGCGTATTGAATCTTCTTGCATGTGTCTATGGTTTGGTATAATGGATTTGATGATATAACAAAATTGATACTTCAGATTTTTCTTCAAGTATAACAATATTATTGGAACAAGAACTGTGAGGAAACTCTCTATATCTAGCCAAAAGCTGTCACCATTGTCCATTAATGCATGGAATTATGTATACTGCGTTAAGTTTATCATAAGTGCATTTATGGCATCTTTTTTCTTCTTCTTTTTTTTCTGATGCAGATTTTGGCAGCTTTAGAAATAGTTCGTCAAGGCGCTGATGTGATGCCAAGGAGCCAGCTCAATGATGTCTTGGATGCTGAACTGGGTCCTGATTGGTCATCTAAACTTAGGAGCTTTGATTATGAGCCATTGGCTGCTGCTAGTATTGGACAGGTCATTTCATTCCCAAGCCATCTAATGTTAACTATGTAGCTTATACTTATCTTTCTTCTTCTCTCGAAGTTATTCATTCCTTTTGCCATGTCACAAGATCAAAGAAAGCAATTCTTAAAAGGCTTAGTAATTACATCTCCAATTTCCAATCTGTTTAATCTAATTTTAACTGAATTTGGTTCAGTTGATTTATGTTTACTTTGATTTTGAAAGGCTGATTTACCTTCTTCCTTTCAGGTTCACCGGGCTGTTATGAAGGATGGTTTGGAGGTTGCTATGAAAATACAGTATCCTGGTGTTGCAGATAGCATTGAAAGCGATATTGAGAATGTGAGGCGGCTTCTAGATTATACAAATCTCATCCCAAAAGGGCTTTTTCTTGATAAAGCTATGAAGGTAAATTGATTCATTGTGATAGCATTTTTGATGTTGATTCCCTATAAAATTTTTAATTATTCTTAAATTAACTGATTGCTTTTCAACCATCTAAACATTCAACAATAAAATTTATGCTGCCCTTCCAAGTATTTAGCAACCATGAACACTCTTGTACTATTGTTCAAACACATTATTTACTTCGATTCTGCAAATAGTCTCAGATTTCTTTCATTTCCAATTTTAAAACCCAAATATCAATCTTTGTAGATCTCAATGCCTCAAGACATAATTCTAAAGAAGGAAAGAAACAAACTTTTGTGTTAAATTATAAAAATAATCATGGGTAATGTTGAACTTTTTGCAGGTGGCAAAAGAGGAACTATCTCGAGAATGTGATTATGTGTTGGAAGCCACAAATCAAAAACGATTCCGTGGGCTACTGTCTGGTTCAGAAGGATTCTATGTTCCTATGGTCTTTGATGAGATTTCAAGCAGAAGAGTTTTAACAACAGAGCTTGTAACAGGTAATAGACATCTGCTCTGTATCACTCTTCTTTTCTAAATAACTGAAAGTTTTGGAATCTTGATCTTATCCCAGTTTGCTAGTGTATTCTAGTGTATCCTGAGCCTGAGGTATGCTTGGCTGTAATATGAAAGATAATGTTCATTGTCTCTATCATTTATAGGATAGGTTTCTAACAGTATTACATAAGTATTCTATTGACTTCTTTACTGTATTGATTACATTTATGATGAAGTGTACTATTATTGCTTCTTCTTGCTTTAATTCATTTTCTTGAGATTTTAAGGCACCAATTGCTTCAATGGGGGGTCATGGATTTGTGAGTTTGTTTGTTTGTTTTCCTAACGACTGCTTGTGATTGCACTTGGAAAGATAAACCTAGATTAAGCTGATTCTTGCAATGTTTTATTAAATAATATAAAATCACTAGTGCTAACTGAAGCATGGAAGCGTATATGAAGCTAGTAATATTGAATACTTTAAAAATGTATGGCAAGAGTTTGATTTCATACTAGATAAATCCTTGTTATTTGCACACGTTGTTAGGCTCCCCTTCTCAGAAACTGTTGCTCTCTATATTTTCCATTTGGGAATTTAATCTCAATTTCTGTATATCTGCACTCTGCATTTTGGAGATTGGATCTAAGAGGCATTAAAATGCATGGGTAATTTGGAAGATAAAATTGAGTGACAGACTATTTTGAGTCTTTGTTAACCATCCCGTGAAGCATATTAATTTTGTATCACTTCCCCCGCATGCTAAAACTATGCTCCTTATCCCATTTATTAGTATTATTCTGACCAAGCATTTAGATCTTTCTTCAAACATTTTGGTTATTTCATTGTTGGAAATATGTAATAGTTGAGTTCTCAAATGAAAACTGAGAATTGCATTTCTTTGAGTTTGAAGTGTACTTGTCTGGCTGAAGATGTATATTCCTTGGAAAAGCTTTGTAGGCTTTCTCGATGCTGAAATTTTGGTAGTCATGACAAGTTGCTTAATGATTGAACTTTTCTCTTTGCGAAAAGACAAGTCATATTCCTCTCAAAGTTTTATTTATTTATTTGTTTTATGTTAATAATTAATAAGAAAAATCATTATATGCTTGTGCAGCATTTTCATCATGGATAAAGGTCAAAAGTTTTGATAGACAATGCAGTTTTTCATGTTAACCAGTTTTTCTGACTTCCTGTTTTACTATGCTCAGGAATTCCAATTGATAAGGTGGCACTACTAAGTCAGGAAACTCGTAACTATGTTGGGGAAAAATTGCTTGAGCTGACTTTGAAGGAGTTATTTGTTTTCCGCTTCATGCAGGCATGATCTCGCCCTATTATATACTTATGTCCTTGAAATCAAATAAACGCTTCAATCCCCTAGTGTGTTCTTCTGAGACTTAGACCTTGTTTGGCAAAGCTTTTGGTGAGTTAGAAAGCACTTTTTGGCCCTTTAAAAGCATTTTTAGATGGTATAGTAGTATTTAGTAAAAAATCAGAAGGTTGTTTTAATTTTATTGGAAAGCTGAAAACATCTATTTGGGAAAAGCTCTATTTTGAAGCTTTTTTCCAAAAGTGCTTTCTGGCCAATATTGGATAGCTGTTTTGATTTTAATAAAAAAAAATTGATGACCAAAAAGCCCACCAACAAATCTCATGATTATATCTTATATTATATCATATCATATCATAATATATTATTATACTATAAATATAATATAATATAATAATAAATTAATAAAATAGTATAATACATTATATTTTATTATTACATCATAATATAATAATATATTTTACTATTGTAGTAATAAATAATTATAATATAACCATAATATAACATATTACTACAATCATAATATTATATTATTATAACAATAATAGTTATATTATGATAATATAATATAATATTATAATATACTATTAATAAT
The DNA here is from genome assembly GCF_009389715.1 of Phoenix dactylifera. Taxonomy (NCBI): domain Eukaryota; kingdom Viridiplantae; phylum Streptophyta; class Magnoliopsida; order Arecales; family Arecaceae; genus Phoenix; species Phoenix dactylifera. Next base: position 64,186 of record NW_024068251.1, read on the forward strand.
ATAACAAGATAATATATTATATTATATTATATGATTATATTATAATAATGCAATCTAATATAATAATATTTAATAATAATATGATATTATTACACTATAATATAATATAATCTATTATATTATAATCTATTATTAAATTAGATTCTAATTTGTTATATTATATTGTTATATTATATACAATATTACTATATAATATTATATTATATTATGTCATGTTCTAATAATAGTACATTACATTATATTATATTGTAGTAATATTGTACTATTAATAATACATTATTGTATCATATCATATCATATTATGTTATATTATTATGCTATAGTATTCAATATTATATTATACTATATTATAATAATATTATACAAAATAATAATGTTTAAATACGTAATAATATGTAATATTATATTATATTATACTCCACTATGCAATGCTATGCAATATCTTTTATTGTCATTTTATCATAACAAAAGCACTTTCTCATTTTGATTACCAAACATATGTTAAAGCTTCACAACACTTTAGAAATATAGTTACCAAACAACCAGTAGCTTTTTATAAAATTCTACTTCAAAAAGCTCTATTTTTCAAAAGCTCAATTTCTAAAAGTTCTAAAAGCTTTACTGCCAACAGCAATCCCAAACAGGACCTTAAATTGTTAAGACTATGTCCAAATGTTTTGGTCGTACATGCATGATGCATGCATGAAACATATGCAAATGTCTGTGCATGCATGTGCATGTGGTGGTTTTGCAAGATATTCCAATGAATCAAGTTTTAGCTTATTATCCCTTTCTTAGGGTTATCAGTGAAAGATGTCCTCATTGAATAGTTATTTTGCACTTCCTCAAAAGAGTTTTGCTATTCCTTTCCAAATAATGGCACAAAATTTATCATGGATGCCCCAACCTGATATCTGATATACAATTTCTTTTCTTTTTCTTCATATTTTTGGAGCATCATACTTTTATGTGATGTACATTTGGTTGTTATTGATAGTTCCATACTTGAAAGGGTGCTGATGCTGTAATAACTATCCTAAGATTGCAGAATTTGGCTTGTATGATTTTGTGCATCAGTTCAGTTAGTTTTTCAATTTTTTGGTTTACCTAGTTAATCTCTTATGTTCGTCTTTATCCTGTGCATCTCTGTAATGATGTCCTAATTTTTTTCTCAGACGGATCCAAATTGGGGGAACTTCCTTTATGATGAGACTGCAAAAATGATTAATCTCATTGACTTTGGGGCAGCTCATGAATACCCACAACATTTTGTAGATGACTACCTGCGAATGGTATGCACTCTGCATTTTTCATGTAGTCACTTTCTGAGGTTTTCAAAGAGACTACTTCCTCACTAAATCTTTATGCAGGACTTTAAATCCTTATCTGTCTGCAATTATAATTTTAATGCTTTTTGTGGTTCCAAGCTATAACGAGATATCTGAAACTACAATAACATCGGAGATGGTGAAATGTATCAAAGATAATGCTTAAAATCATGTTTTGGATTGAAACTTTTCACTTTTCCAAAACATGTTGGAAACGTGGTATCTTGTAAAGAAACTTTTTCCTTCGGCTCTTGGTGCTAAAATTAATTTACCTTGAATGAGCAGGTAATGGCTTGTGCAAATAATGATAGAGACGCCGTGATAGAAATGTCCCGTAGGCTAGGCTTCCTTACAGGTGAGGAATCAGAGGTTATGTTAGAGGCTCATGTCCAAGCTGGCTTTATTGTGGGGCTACCCTTCTCGAAACCAGGTGGCTATGACTTCCGTTTGACCAACATCGCTCAAAGCATCTCCAACCTCGGAGCAACGATGCTGAAGCACAGGCTTACTCCACCACCTGATGAGGCCTACAGTCTGCACAGGAAAACTCTCCGGTGCATTCTTGGCTTGCATCAAACTCGGTGCTGTGGTGCCATGCAGAGAGTTGTTGCTACAAGTTTACCAACGGTACCAATTCAGCGGCGATGGTGCTGAGATTTTGTCCAGTTCAGTGTAATCTATAGTGATGTCTTATTCTTGACCAATACAATAATGTTGTGCTGCAGCGGGCAGATCAATTTTTCTGAGACCATTTTTTGATTTGGCATCAATATTTGGCGTCAACTTGGTGTATGGCCTACTCAATCAAAATACTTTGTATAGGCTTGTGCATTCTTGATGCTTTTTGCCCGGAGTGCAATATTGGTGAAAACCTTGATTCTACCTTACCTATTTTTTAATTATATTTTTACAAATACATTTTTTTTTACAGAACACCTCAATTTTGTTTTAGAGTGCTTTCTCTTTTCCTATCCGCTTAGATAGGGATAAAAATTTTGGAGCAACAAAAAAATAAAATAAATTTGGATTAATCATGGTAAAAATTCTAAACTTACATGGCTTTTTCATTTTTATTCTAAACTTTAATTTAGGGCAGTCAGGTCATCGAACTTTTAAAATTTTATAATTGATACCCTGGTTATGACTTCGGTTAGGTGGTTGTGATATAGATGTTCATATACTATCATATGCTATCAAGAAGTTGTTCATGTGGTAAAAGTGACATGTAGGTGGATTTTACCTTGAACTTAGTTTCCCCTATTTTTGCCTCTTTTTGGCTAGTGTTTCTACCACCCAATCTCATCCATCGCTTCGGCCAGCAACTAGAGATTGATAATGGTTACAAGACAAGTAGAGAATGTGAGAAAGAGGAGAGGAAGAAGGGAACTGTCTCGTCTCAGATCTAAAGTCCATTTGAAAGAAATGGCATCGAGGAGAGTTAGAAGATCATCATGTGTCTCTAGTGTGCAGCATGGACTTAATGGAAAGCTATGAAGGTTCAGATCAATGCAAGTGTAGCTTTGTACCTAAAATATGGACTGCATGATGACAACTCTGGACAAAGGTTTAGGAAATGTATAAACTATCAGGTGAGTGTAATTGGTATCATTGTCTCTTAAATTATATTTTTGATTTTGTGGTTGTTAAATTATGCTATTGATTGTGGGTTGTTTAATTGTGATGTTTGTCGGTATTTATTGGTGACAGAATGATTCCTATGGTGGGTATTTCCTATAGATTGATCTTGAAATAAGGGTTGAGCAAAAGCAACTCTTCTTGAAAAGATGGATGGTGCCAGGGACTTGAAAGCCAGGATGAGAAGATCATCTATAATTATTGGGAGGTATCGAGGATAAAGTTCTAGTCTGAAAGAATATGTGGTAGAATTAAAAGGAGAGGCAATTAGTTTGTTAGAAGAGGCAAATGGTTTTAAAAAGAGAAGCTACTGACATCAAAGTAGAGGCAGCAAGGATGAAGGCTAAATATGTTGTGTTGACGAGGGAGCCTGTAAAGCCTGATGCAAGGAGGAAGTTATATGTAATTGTAATCATGCTTGCATTGGTTGTGCGTAGAGATGGGCATCGGGCCGGGCCGGGCCGGCCGAGGCCCACCGGGGCTATAGACCAAACGGGCCGTGCCTGGCCCGACCTGTTACTAAGGCTAAGCCCGGCACAGCCCTAGGCCCGTGGGATGGCGGGCACGGCCACGAGACGGGCGTGCCTGGCACGGCCCATCTGTCCAAAAAAAATAGCCGTTATGGGTGGCCCATAATGGGCTTTTTTTTGCCCATAACGGCTATTGGTGTTTTTTACCCATTTTGCCCCTCCAACAACTATAAAAACGGCTAATTTGAGGGGTATTTGGGAAAAAAATTGGGAGTCCTATAAATACCCCTTTCTTCCCTCATCTCACCACACCAAACCAACTCTTCTCTCCTTCTCTACTACTACTATTTCTCTCTTCTAGCAATATTTAGCAAGTGCTCTAGGCTTCTAGCAATTTAATTTTAGTTTGCATTTAGCCAAGTGTTCAAGTGCCTATACAAGAGGAGGTTCTTGCTCAAGTGTTCAAAATGCCATTTATCAAACTGCATGTTCATATAATATTAATGATAAAATTATGTCTATTACTTTTGATAATGCATCTAATAATAATTCTGCTGTTATATTATTAAAAGACTCATTGCATCCCATGTTAAATGGAAATTTATTGCATATTAGATGTGCATGTCATATCTTAAATCTTTTTGTTCAAGCTGGCATGGGCATGATTCAAGATGTCATTTCAAAAATTAAGAAATACAGTTTTTTTTATTCATGCTTCAAGATCATAGACTTCAAGAATTTAAGAAACTATGTATAAATCATGGTAAACGTTTTAAAAAATTTAAACTTGATGTAATTACTCATTGGAACTCAAACAGTATAGCATGATACATGAAGCATATCCATATAAAAACTTATTAATTGCATATATTAATGATTGTGATTAGGCTTTACATTGACTAAAATTGATTGGAATAAGAAAAAAATTTGGAAGATTTTTTTGTTAGTTTTTAATAATGCTACTAATGTTCTTTCTGGTATTTATTTTCCAACTTTCATGTTCATTTTTACAACAAGCATATATGATTAGTCAAAAATTTGCAGAACATAGATATGATGATGTTTTAATGCCTATTATTGAATAAATGGAATCAAATGGAATGAGTATTGGGACAGATATGTCCTATGCATAACTTAGCTGCTGTATTTGATCCAAGAGTTAACTTGGAATGGCGTACTAATTTTACTTGATGCATATTGTGAAAATATGATGTCAAGATCCTGAACCTGCTAAAATTGAGGTAACACAACTTCTTAATGATATTATACTATATATGATGAAAAAAATTCGTGGATCTAGATTCTCCGTACAAAGCTCTATTTCTTCTTCTAGTAGTTCTCGTTCGTTCATCTATTTTTTCATTCATTGCACAGAGAAAACACACACATGCTTCAAGTTCATCTTCATCTTCTTCATCTTTAAGTAGTGAATTAGAATTTTATTTACGAAATGATCTTCAGTCTGCATATAATGAAAATCAAATAGAGAGTCTAGATGTATTATTTTGGTGGAAGAGTGTTAAAAATCAATATCCTGTTATGTCTGCCATTGCACGTGATATTTTAGCTGTGCCGATGTCCATAGTAGCATCGGAATCCGCTTTTAGTGCAGGACGGCGTGTTCTTGACGAAAAGAGAAGTAGGATGACTGGCGAAACGGTTGAGATGCTTCTATGCTTCAAAGATTGGTTGGATGTTGAGGCAAGACTTCAAGATAAAGGTGGACATGATACAACATCCTCTGATGATGATGATACAAACACTACTGAATAGTGAATACTCGATGATTAGTAAGATTTTGATCATTTATTTTTATTTCTTAATTTTATAATTGTACATTTTTATTTTTTAATTTGGTTAAAGTGGTCATCTCTATTTTTCTCCTTTCTTATTGTATTCTGGAGGTCAGACCAAACCTCCTTTCATGTACCATTTTGATTTAAATTAGTAAACTGGTAGGGGTCTATGCCAAACCTCCCACCATTAAGGTGGGCTTTATATTAATAAATCCTTAATTCCCAACATTTATTAATTTATTAAAAAAATTTATAAATAAAAAATTTTATTCTCATTTATTTTAAAGGGGACGAGCCGTGCCTGGCCCGGCCCAGCCCTTGTGGGCGAGCCCGAGGCGTGCGGGCCAGGCCCAGCCCTTATGGGCCGTTCCAGCGGCCCGCGGGCCGTGCATACTTGGCCCACGAATCGTGCCAGCCCAGCCCTTATGGGCCGTGCCGGCACTACAACAAAAAAGGTGTCTGCCGACTTAAATTGCCGATGCTAGATAAAAGCGTCGGCAATTTTTTTTCTTGCGACAGTAAATGCCGACGCTTTGAGAAAGCGTCGGTACAAAATCTTCCGCGACGCTTTTGACGCGTCGCATTGTTTAATCACCGACGCTTATAAGCGTCGGCATAAGGGAGAAATGTCGACGACGCTTATAAGCGTCGTCGGATTCATTTCTCCCACATCAAAACCGTCGACCCTCTCCCTCCGCCCTTAAATCCTACTATCCCTAGCTAGCTCACGCCGACCGACTCCCCCTCCCTCCGCCGATCTCAGCCATTCCCCTTCGTGCGACTCCAAATTGCGTTCCGTCGCATCTCCTTCCCTCTCCCCCTCTCCGTTGGCCTCCTCTCTGTGATATGGCCTCCTCCGCGCAGATAGCATACACGGCGTTTAAGTTTAGAGCCGGCAACGACAGGGACAAGGCCAGGTTTGGGATCTTCTTATCTTGCTTCGATCTTTAAATTCTAGATGTTCTGGATCTTTAAATCCGTGCTCGCTTCTCGTCACCACACGTCCTCCGTCGTTGCTCCCGTGTCTATCTTTCCTTTCTTTCCCCACCTCTCGCACGCTCTGTCGATCTTGATCTCAATCTCGACAGAAAGAAGGAGAAAATGGTGATGTTTACGGTGACTCGGAAGGAGACGTCTCCTTTTGAGGGGCAGAAGCCCGGGACTTCGGGCCTCAGAAAGAAGGTAATGATCGCCTATCGTAGATCTAGGGTTTCTTTGTTCATTTTTCTTTTTCCCTTGTAGATCTTGAGTTCTAACATAGGTATTGCCCCAATAGGTAAGACCTATGGTACTCAGAGTTCTAGCTATTGACTCAATTCAGAAGTGTATTGCCCCAATAATTGATTCCCCATTCTATGAGGCGGCCTGGAGTGTGCATCCTTTGGATGGATCAGGTAGAAAAGTCTTGTAAGATTTTGCTAGTTTCTGAATGGCTAGAGGGAGGGATTGTGAGCAGTGAGCCAGTGATAATGCCAGTCATGGCATCTTTGGGAAGAAATTTGCCTAAGTAGTTAATCATGATACAGATGAAGAGGCTTGTTGCAGAAGTTTCTAAGTTTAACAGTATGAACTGATTAGTCTCTCATCAAGGCATTGCTTAAACCTAGGGTAGTGTTGCCCAGTAGATACAACCAAAGAGGGGGGGTGAATTGGGTCTTTTAATACTTTTAACCTACTTCTATAAGTTTTTGATTAATTATGCTAAGTTGTATAGATGCACAGTGAAAGTTAAACTTAGCAACAGTTTGATGCGTAGAATGTGACTTGATTGAATATGCTTGCTACTAAAGAATTTGCGGATAATAGTTAAGCATGCTATTTATCTAAGTGAGTAAGTGTGTACGTTAGACAATAACAAGAAGCATTACAAACACAACAAACATATAGTGGTTCGGTGCACCCCAGCACCTACATCCACTCCCCAAGACCTCTTGGGAATTTCACTATAATCCTACAGATTACAGCCGGTTGTTTTATAAGCTCACAACCCAACTTGTTGTTTTACGAGCACACAACGAACTCGGTCGGTTTTTCCAGGCTCACCGACTAGAACCACCCCGATTGTTTTCCCGGGATCACAATCGAACCCTTACACCGTTGGTTTCAACCTAGGCTTACCAACAAACCTATTACCGTTGGTTTTTTCTTTGGCTCACCAACAACCCTTAACCCCTTGATTCAATCCCTTGATTGAATCAAGTTACAAGATATTAAAAACAAAGTTTAAAACAAATCAAAGCTTCTTACACAAGCATATATAACAATATAAACAAAATAGTGTAAAGAGAAGCCCTCAACCGAGTTTTGAAGATGAAGGAGCTCGGCTTCTTCTTTACTTGACCCTCTTCTGATTTGGCACGAAGTAGAGGATTTCCGAGGCAGCACACGGATGAAGAGGAAGCTTTGGGATTCGCTTGGATGCTCTTCTTCTCTCTATTTCACTTTGAATGGTCCTTTTGTGCTTATGGGAGATTTCCCTTGTAATCTCTTTCAAATCTCTTCCCTAAATGTTTTCTCCCACTTCCATGCCTTCTCCCCTAGCTCTCCTCTTGTTTTTATAGCTTTAGATGGCGTGGAAACAAGAATCTAGCCGTTAGAGACAAAAATAGAGCCGTTGGACACAGTCTGCACCTCCTAACAATATTACCGTTGGGATCGGAGTCGACTCGCACGATCAGGAGTCGACTCGCCTGTTGCAGGAGTCGACTCGTGCTTCACTGGAGACGACTCGGCCACTGTTCCAAATTTGAATTATTGTGCATCCTCGACTGGGAGTCGACTCGACTTAACCCGGAGTCGACTCGCCAACATCTGGAGCTGACTTGGCATTTTCGGAGTCGGCTCATCCCATGAATCCAGAGGACATACTTTCTGATTTTCTTCCTCGAGTCGACTCGGATTCTCTTGGAGTCGACTCGGCTCTCAGAGCCCGAAAACTGATCCTCTGTATTTTGGCTCGTCTGGTCTTGGAGTCGACTCGACTCTCAGTTTCCGAAACACACCCTTCTGCCATTTTGGTGTAGCGCTGCCTTGGAGTCGACTCGAGCTGTCTGGGAGTCGACTCGCCTCTCAGAGACGAAAATACCGTATTCTGTCTTTGGGGTTGCGCTGTCTTTGAGTCGACTCGGACTTTGTGGGAGTTGACTCGAATCTCAGTGTCCGAAAAAACTGCTCTCTGACTTTTCCCTTGTGTAACACTGAGAGTCGACTCTCGCTTTCTTTGGAGTCGACCTGCCAACCATCGGAGTCGACTCGCGTTCCACAGGAGTCGACTCGAATCTCAGGGTCGAAAATCGCTCTCTGACTTTTCTGCCTGTTACACCCTGGAGTCGACTCGTTCTACTCTGGAGTCGACTCGAAGACTATTCTTTTGAATTTTTCTTTGAATTTGCTCCTCAATTTGAATCCTTTGAACTTGAAACTTGGGCCAATAAATTGCAGCTTTCTTCCAACTTTTCTTGAGAGCTTTGGAGGCCTTCTTGTGTTCTTTCAACTTGCTATGTTCCTTGCAAAATAACTATCTTTCTCCTTGCAACACAAACATTAGTATTTATATTTCAAGGTTTTGTGATCATCAAAATCAATCTTTGGGTCATCAGTCTCCCCCTTTTTGATGATGACAAAACTTGGAGTATATGCAATATAAAATATATTGTGTTCTAGAAGTAATGCATAGCTAAGTTGCATGAAGTAGAAAACATATATATTTAAAACATACTTCATGATAATGCTTTAGATTTAATCAGCTTACCACAATCAACATATTTCAATTTAAGCTGATTTGTATATTCAATTCAAAACATAAAGCATTATGAGCATTATGAGCATATACTTAGATATTTCTCCCCCTTTTTGACAATATCAAAAAGATAGTGAAACATTAAGCACAAAGATAAGAATACTCAAATATTTCTTTTCCTTATTGTACTCTGATTTGCATGTCAAATTATTGCAAGGATATGAATCATATAACTCAAGGCAATAATATTAGAATCAGATTAACGAGCATAGATCAGAGCCAATTAAGATAATTTCAGAGCAGAACACATCGAATGTGATTTCAAGAAGTTTTCTAATTTGATACCACAGATAGTTTTCTAATCAAGTGTAGGTGGAATCTTTCTTAAGTTAATTCAAGAAGTACCACAAATGATATTCAAGGAAACACTAATGGAAATCTAACCTCTCTTCAATAATAAGTATGAAAGCTTGTTCATTTAAGATCTTTTGCCCAATCTATTAAGTATTTTATCAACATGAGAGAATTTAATAATTTTCAGAGTATAAGATCAAAACTTACATACTTGAAAAACATATCATCATGTTGGATTATGATTCAAAGTTTTTTATGATAATAAGAGCATTGGGGCACAAATACCAAAATATGAATTTATGCAATTTTTGATACTTAGAGCTCTTTTAAAGACTTTCTTTTATTTCTTTAGAAAATAAGCACAATTTGATATATAAAAAATATGAATTGGCACAAAATTGAAGTTCTAAAGAGCAAGCCAATTAGGACTCATTAGTGAATTCAAAATAGATTTTCTAGAGATACTCAAGAAAATTCAACACATTATTCTCCCCTTTTTCAAATTAGAGGCTCTTAAGATCAACTTTTGAATTTGGTTCATGATGATGCATAAGATATACTAACCAAATAACAAGCCTCAAGGTGTATCATAAAGATTTTCAGATTTAAATTTCAATGATACATATTGGAGAGTATTAGGATCACTTTCATTTAGTATTCTTTCCTCTCCTTTAGTTATAGATTTATGCGATTAAGTTCCATAAGATCTCTCCTTCTGAAATTTTCTTTCTCCCCCTCAATTGATCATTCCATTTAAGAGTTTAGAATTTGAAGATAATGTTCAATAAAATTGTCAATCTCAAAAATATATTTTCTATAAGTTTCAGCTTATTTTCATAAGACTCAAGGTTTGAGATAAGACAACCTTTATAGAACTCATCTCAAGGTATAAACTTATTATATTAAAGCAAGTCTTGCAATATAAGGAGGTTCATCAAAATCAATCCATAAAAATCAAGGTATGCTTCAAATTAAAGTAACTTTAGGATAGGATACTGAATATCTAAAGCTCCCCCTCAAAAGATGCATTCTTCTTTAATCATTCTTTTCTATTGTTGAATTTCAGATTTTAATGATAAACGTGAATAAAACTGAAATTCTATGATATCGAGAATGTAGAGTAATCTAGCATTATTCAAAATTTGTAGCAATTACTCTTTCTAATCCTTCAAGAACAAGTTATGCTTTCTCTTAATCTTAGAGAAAATGTATAGAAATATTAATCAGAAAATGATTCATTTGAAGCTCAGTTTCTTTCAAAAGCATTTACATTTTCTTTCTTTTAAGAATCATTTGAGTGAGCTGAAATATTTCTAGCTTTAAGATCATTCACTCTATATATAAATTCTGATGGAAGTCTTTAAGAATGTAGGAGAGAAAAACATATAGATGATCATTGAGGTATATATATTTATAGAACTCAATTTCTTAATCATAGTTTTTCAGCAATGTATACATGAAACACAATAAATCTTTTTAATATCTAAATAAAATCATATATTTAGAAACATTTGTTCGCAATCAAGATCGTTGAAAAACATCACTTAAACTAGTACATTTTAAAGATAAGAAATGATATGTTTCGGATGCGTATCGGAGCAATCAACCAAGGCATCAAAATTAATTCTGTTTTTCTTATGTTAAAGTTTTCATTTAGAAGTCATATTGAGTTATTCTCCTAAATGACACGATCATTGAAGCATATGACTAAGGTTACAAAGATGTAACGATATAAGCATTTTTAAGTTAAGTTTAAGCTTTTATACAAAATCAGATTCTGAATTTTCATAAGAATTTCCAAGAAGGATCTCAAAATTATAATTTGAGACATGTATCTTCTACATTGTAGCTCATCTTAAATTACCAAGATTGAAAACACATATTTCAATAACATTAGATCACTTTCAGAGTCTTTGTATTTAATATTGAGTTTCGATACAAAATGGAGGATATTTTAACAAGTATTAGGATATTATATATCAAAGTTAGGCAAGTTGAGAGATAGATCAAGATCAATTCATTTTGCCTAAATAGAGATATCTTTCTCTTCTTCTTTTTACAGATTTATTCAACTTTCAGATTTTAAAGATGATTGTGACCGACAAATCTGAAATTTCTTTTCAATAATACCAAAAAAAAATTTATGCAGTATTTCAAACATTCAATCAAATTATCCAACCATGAAGCATTACAAAATATTGAGAACCCATAATTCAAAACATCATGCCACATGCATAATATATTATGTGTTAAGTCATGCATTAAAATATTAAGAAAAAGAATGTCAAGGATCAAAATCAATTCTTTTCAAATAAACTCCCCCTATATAATTTTGCACTGATTTCATCCTTAAAGTGTGTTTTCAAGTGATTAAAAATTTGACTTGATTCTTCTTATATACTTTCATTTACTTTGTCTTTCATTTTTAACTTTCTTATGCTCTATACTCTATTTGCTCCCTATCCGGTGGAGTTGGGAAGGGGCACGAGGTACTACCACTAGCCTCCCTCTTGTGCCGTCCCTAATATGCCCTACACCGAATAGTTGGGTCAAATAGTGCCGGGTACTACCACTAGCCTCCCCATTGGCACCATCCCTATGATGAGCAATATAGAAAGTTAAAATGTTTACTTCAAACTCTCCTGTTTAGTGTAATTAATTACGAATTTTATCCCTTCCAAAAGAATGCTCACCGAATAATATTATGCTTGTTTTGCTTTTCCTTAAGATTGGAGTAATTGCCTTTACTTAGATTTTACTTCTCTTGAATAATATCCATTTTCTTTTCTTTATCTCTCTCTCTTTTTGTTATTCTCAAGTAATTTATGAAAGAGCAGAATAAGAAATAATCTTATGTATCATATAGATGTATATCATGCAAACAACATTTTCATTGTGCTCAAGGATTCATAACTTCTCACAAGTTATTTTAAATCAAAATTTTAAGCATTACTTGTGTATTTCATGGTTATGATATAGGCAATGAAATATTTTAGTTTGAGCAAACCATGAAACAATTTCTAAAAGCATAAGTCAATTAATGCATATATAGACATGATATCAAAATTAATATTAAAGATTTTAATCATGCCATAATAAGATTTAAGTTATTGACTTTGCTTAGCTAATTTATGAGAGAGGTATCTAAATTACCGATTCATTCTATTTCTTCAAGTCAAATACCTAGATTTCTTATGTATGAACTTTTGGCTGAAGAAGGTCCTCTCTCTTGTTTGCATGTGAATGTTTATTGTATCTTACATGGAGATATCCTTCAAGTTGAAATCTCTCATTCTTGCTCAAGGATCCTGCATTATTAACAAAATTCTTTTCTTTCTTGAAGGAAAGTCATTAGTTTCTTCAAGATACAAAACATTCATAACATATTTCTTAACTGATGACTCAATTAAGATATGACAATAGTTGAATGTTGAGTCACTTTACTCAAGAGATTGCCTAAATATAAGCAAACACATATCACTTGAACTAAAGATAGTTTCATTAACCAAGAAGGTTCAAGGACAAGCATGTGAAGCAATAGGAAGATTTATCAAGGTCAAATCAATTTTTTATTTTCAGAATCAATTTAGCTTAGATTCTATTTGCTTAAGATAATTATCAATAAGACATGTTAGCTAAGTTTTAATCAATTATCTTAAACAGTTGTTTCTATTCAAATTATGAATCATTAGAGTTAGATTGAAGTCTTGCACAAGGGCACATAATGAGCATACAATCTGGTCTACTAGTGTATATAAAATAATTATTCTATCATGCTTCAATACAGCTTTAAAAATAGATCTACTTTGCTCATCCTTTTCAAATTCTACAAGATGGGGTCATAGACATACCTTCTTCATACCAATCTTCTATAAGAGTTTTCTTGTGACTAACTTTGGTCAATGAAGATCCCTTTCTTGTTTGTCTTAATTTGGAGTTTGAGAGAAGATGTTAATTCATTCATCATACATATTTCAAACTCACTTGCATGAGCTTAGTAAAATCTCATATAAATTTTCATTAGTAGAACAAAAATGATGCCATCAATGTGTGCTTTGAGCAAGCAAGATATCACAGATTCTCTCTTTGATAGATTTATCATATTACTTTTATCAAAAAGTTGCTCAAGCTTTTATATCATGCTTTTGATGCTTGTTACAAATCACATATTGCTTTATCATATATGTAATGAGTGTTTTTAAATATGGTGGTTATTTAACATAGATCTTTTAATGAAATAACCACATAGGAGTGAATTCTACACATTCATTTGACAGAATATAAAGCTCATGAGGCAAGCAAATGATAATGGTGATCTTTACTTTTAATCATGCAAGAATCAAGATCTATTTCATCTTTTCTTGATTTAGTCTTTTAGTAGTCATCAATTTTTCTTCATTAAGTGCATTTCTGAAAAACTCAATTTGGTTATTATTAACAAGTTTTCAGATTGTTATATGTAAAAGATTAACCATATACATATATAATTTATTTTAGTATCTTCATAATAAATCATTAGTCTCATAAGAATAAAATGAATTGATATTTCTACAACGAATCTTTTCATTGAATGTTCTATATGCATTGCTTGATGAATGATATCCAAGATAGAAATATCTTTATCAGATTTGGCATTATTTTCAAAAGACCATATCAAGCATATATACTACTGAAAAATATGAAAGATATGCAATGATCATTTTCTATTTTTCAGAAGATCAAATGGAGTTTTCATCAAAAATATCTAATAGAAATATATGTATGACAAGCAATGATGATAGCTTTTAAAAAAATCATTTAAGTAGATGACTATCATACAAATTGCTTTCATTTCTTCAAGGATTCCATTAACCTATTTTACTTAAGGTGTCCTTGGTGCTGAAATAATTGAATTTAATATTATTTTCTGTATAAACTTTATCAGGATTTTGGTTTTCAACACTGTGCCATGACTCTTTATCACAATTTGGAAACTTTTTTTCATTTGAAACACTTTTACAAGATTTAGCAAATACAGAAAATACTTCAATTTTATTTGCCAAGAACAAATCCAATGTAAGCTTTTGAAAACTTAGTGATGGAAACAACATCCTTAGATTTAGAAATTGATTCTTGTTTGTTTCTGTTGCTGGAATTTGGACCCGGGGGCGGCCGTCGGCTGAGGAGGAGGAGCTCCGGCGCGAGAATGGCGGGTGGCGGTCCGTCGGCGGGCGGCGTCCTCCGGGAGACCTGCAAGAAGCCGGTGGCCGGGCTCCCCGGCGCCGGCCCTCCGATGCTTAAGTCAGAGGGGGGCTTAATTTTGGAGAAGGAGATGTAGTTCGTATGTAGCAGTCCAAGCCAGAAAATTAGAGTTAGGAGGAGTCCCCCTCGGGAGGAAGAAGCCTCCCTTTTTATAGGGAGAGTGGCAGGGTTACCTGTGATGTGACTGGCGAATTAATGGGTTACCGTCACGATTGGACGTGGGCGTGTGAAGTAATGAGTTGCCGTGGATGGCCCGTTCCCATCATGGGAGGAGATGGCGTGTAGCCAGAGCTTGCTTGTGGCGCGCAGTGCAGTACATTCTTGGGAATGGTGACGGGTTGACAGTCGTAGGCAGGTATGGTTCCTGATTGATATGTCGGCAAGCAAAGCATGGTGCGGTGAGGCTGCTGTAGCGGCATGGCCGCAGCATACAGACGACGAGGTCGGCCTTCTGAGGTCAGCTCGACCTTCTGTGCTCGGCCTTCTGAGCTCGGCAGCCTTTCTGAGCTCGGCCTCGGCAGCCTTCTGAGCTCGGCAGCCTTCTGTGCTCGCAGCCTTCTGTGCTCGGCTCGGCCTATGAGCTCGGCCTTCTGTGCTCGGCAGCCTTCGGAGCTCGCCTCGGCAGCCTTCTGAGCTCGGCTCGCCTATGAGCTCGGCCTTCGTGCTGCAGCCTTCGGAGCTCGGCCTCGGCAGCCTTCTGAGCTCGGCTCGGCCTATGAGCTCGGCCTTCTGTGCTCGGCACGCCTTCGGAGCTCGGCCTCGGCAAGCCTCTGAGCTCGGCAGCCTCTGTGGCTCGCAGCCTTCGGAGCTCGGCTCGGCCCTATGAGCTCGGCTCGCTTGTCGGATTTGGGTGCTTTAATTGTATTTGTGGTGTGGTCCATTTTTCCCCCCAACACTACCCCCCGACTTCCGAGTTCGAGCTGCTTTTTGGCTCGGCGAAGGAAGTAGTCCAGCGTCGATCATCCTGTATATAGCCAAATATGTATTAGAGATGTACGTGCCAAGTAGGATTACCTCTAATGCAGTTGGAGTTAAGTGCTCCAGGTTGACTCAGCGGCTTCTTTGGCTTGTGGTCGATCAGGCAGCCGGGGCGACGTTGGAGATGAGATACCCGTTAGTCGTTTTTTGGATTCTCCGACCTGAAAATAGATAAACTATTGAAATTATTTGAAAGCCAAAGTGGCGTCCTGTACTTTTGGAGATATTTGATGGCTCCGAGCTCCAAGTCCCTCAGGACTTGGCTCGGCACCGGCCTTCTTTGGCTCGATTTTCTGGAGGTGTTCTGCGCTCGGGCTTCTGAGCTCGACGGCCTGCTGAGCTTGGCCTTCTATGCTCGGCGGCCTTCTGAGCTCGGCATTCTGACCTCGGCAGCCTGCATGAGCTCGGCCTGGATGAGCTCGGCGGCCTTCTGAGCTTAGCAGCCTGCATGAGCTTGGTCTTCTGAGCTCGATCTGCATGAGCTCGGCGGGGGCTTCTGTGATGGCGACGCTCTGAAGGGGAGCTACGTCGCGGGCGCTTCCTAAGGACTTACGCTCGTGAGAGAGAATACATGCTGGTTTCTTGCTTGCTGCCGGAAGACAGAAGACTTGGAAGGACAATGAAATTTAATGGGGCTGTACCCTTTGTCACAGGGGCTTACAATCTCATTTTAAAGCTCCATAACTCTCCTTCTCCAGACCTCAGCTTTTATTTCTCTTTCCCTCCACTCGTTGGCGTGAGACTTGGACTACTCACTGGTTGCCCCTACATACGTCGTTGCAGCGGGAGCCATGCCTGATTCGAGATGGCTCGGGAGAAAGTTTCTTCCTCTGCTTAACATGATCCCGTGGAGGCGGCACAGGAGGGGCCTCCACTTATTGCAGGCTTTGAGCTGCAATGGCTAGCGCTTGGACTTGCTGCACTACGCATCGAAGTGCTCGAGTTGGACTTGTGGACTTATCTACCGGAGATCTTGGTGGTGAATTCTGGACTGAGCGTTCGGGACTTGGAGCATGATGGCTGAGAGGCGTTAAAGACTCCTCTGCTCCTTAGTTTCATGGCCGCAACTCGGTCCTTCCTCTAGCGCCAACTGTTGCTGGAATTTGGACCCGGGGGCGGCCGTTCGGCTGAGGAGGAGGAGTCCGGCGCTGAGAATGGCGGGTGGCGGTCCGTCGGCGGGCGGCGTCCTCCGGGAGACCTGCAGAAGCCGGTGGCCGGGCTCCCCGGCGCCGGCCCTCCGATGCTTAAGTCAGAGGGGGGCTTAATTTTGGAGAAGGAGATTGTAGTTCGTATGTAGCAGTCCAAGCCAGAAAATTAGAGTTAGGAGGAGTCCCCCCTCGGGAGGAAGAAGCCTCCTTTTTATAGGGAGAGTGGCAGGGTTACCTGTGATGTGACTGGGCGAATTAATGGGTTACCGTCACGATTGGACGTGGGCGTGTGAAGTAATGAGTTGCCGTGGATGGCCCGTTCCCATCATGGGAGGAGATGGCGTGTAGCCAGAGCTTGCTTGTGGCGCGCAGTGCAGTACATTCTTAGGAATGGTGAGGCGTTGACAGTCGTAGCAGGGTATGGTTCCTGATTGATATGTCGGCAAGCAAAGCATGGTGCGGTGAGGCTGCTGTAGGGCATGGCCGCAGCATACAGACGACGAGGTCGGCCTTCTGAGGTCAGCTCGACCTTCTGTGCTCGGCCTTCTGAGCTCGGCAGCCTTCTGAGCTCGGCCTCGGCAGCCTTCTGAGCTCGGCAGCCTTCTGTGCTCGGCAGCCTTCTGTGCTCGGCTCGGCCTATGAGCTCGGCCTTCTGTGCTCGGCAGCCTTCGGAGCTCGGCCTCGGCAGCCTTCTGAGCTCGGCTCGGCCTATGAGCTCGGCCTTCTGTGCTCGGCAGCCTTCGGAGCTCGGCCTCGGCAGCCTTCTGAGCTCGGCTCGGCCTATGAGCTCGGCCTTCTGTGCTCGGCAGCCTTCGGAGCTCGGCCTCGGCAGCCTTCTGAGCTCGGCAGCCTTCTGTGCTCGGCAGCCTTCTGAGCTCGGCTCGGCCTATGAGCTCGGCTCGCTGTCGGATTTGGGTGCTTTAATTGTATTTGTGGGGTGGTCCATTTTTCCCCCAACAGTTTCCTTAGTTAACATGCATAGCAAACTTTGACCTTTCAGAAGATACTCTAAGTAAGCCAATGCCAAAAGTCTTTTTGAAATTAATTCCATACTCGCATGAGTTGATATTATATGCCAAAGATTGGTTTCTTTAATCTTGGTATTTATAGTGCAATATTCAAAGGCATACCAAGTACACATTTTCATATCTATGATCAATAAACAATAATGCCATGGATAAAAGCTCTCAATCAAGCATATAGAAAATTCATAGAGTTATTTTTAATAAATTGATTAATCATCTAGCAACTTATCCAACAATAAGTAAAGTATAATGTAGAAAGATGGAGAAATTTGAAGTCATTTCTTCTACTTTAATTATTTTTCTTGATTACATTTAAGTTCCATTCTTCAGCATGTGTCTAGAATACCCATTGTTCAGATAATATCTTTTATTAGAACCTTGGAGAGCTAGACACACCTACTGAAAAATAATCAGATTTTCAACTTAGGAACCCATACTCTTTTGGGTTCTTGCAGGTTAGCTATTATTGCTCCTTTTGGAACCCATATTTTCTTAATAGCTATTTTGTCCATAGGCTTGTAGATTTTAGGATTACAAGATATGTATTTCTGCATATTCTTGTTAAATTTAACAGTCATAGATTTAACATAAGTAGATGATGAATTTTTTAATTTTCTGATTTTGTTCATTAGGTTCATTGAATTTATGAAAAACTATTTCAGGATGAGCAAAAGGGATTTTAATTAACTTTTGTTCATCATATTTATAAAAGTCTGTTTTAGGATAGGCAATGGAGGATTTAACAACTGTATCCTTGAAAGATTTTTGGATGTACCATGGTTGATATCCCAATCTAACTTTGTCAAATTCAGCTCTTTGATTATTTATCATTAGGTTCAATTTTTCAGAGCTGAAAGTAAATCTTTCAACAACAGGTTTTAATTTGTCAACTTCTTTAGTTAATCTTTTGTTATCTTCTGAAAGCAATTCATTATTTTTCTTAAGTTTATCATGGCTTTCAGTGAGAAGTTGGTTTTTTCTGATTTAGTTCTTGATTTTCTTTAATTAAGATTTCAGTTTTACTAGTTAGTTTCAGTTTTTCATCTATTAGAATTTGATTTTCATTCTTCAAGTTCTTGTTCTTACAAACAAGTTTCTTATATTCTAAATACAAATCAGAAAAGGCATCGTGAAGTTCATCAAATGTAAAATTGCTTTTAGTTTCAGCATGTACCTCATGTGCCATGAAACATGAATTTGCAATATGATACTGCTCTTCTTCTACACATGATGTTTTAGATTTGTTAGTGCATTCATATTTGTCTTCAAGCACATTCCATATTTCTTCAGCAGTCATGCAAGAAGATATGCAATTAAACTCATTCCTATCTAATGCACAATATAATAGGTTCATGGCTTTTGAATTTTGTTGAACCATTTTCTCATTATGACTAGTGTTTGTGTGTGTTCCATTGACTATAATGCTCCATAAATTATAATCAAGTAATTGTATAAAAATGCGCATGCGTGCTTTCCAATGTGTATAGTTTATGCCATTAAATAGTGGAGGTTTATCAATTAATTGTCCCTCTCCTAGAAAACTATCTATTTGAGTTGTCATGATCTTTGGCTCTTTGACGGTTAGGTCAAAAACACAAGGCAAGAAACTATAGAGCACCTGCTCTAATACCACTTGTTGCCCAGTAGATACAACCCAAGATGGGGGGTGAATTGGGTCTTTTAATACTTTTAACCTACTTCTATAAGTTTTTGATTAATTATGCTAAGTTGTATAGATGCACAGTGAAAGTTAAACTTAGCAACAATTTGATGTGTAGAATGTGACTTGATTGAATATGCTTGCTACTAAAGAATTTGCGGATAATAGTTAAGCATGCTATTTATCTAAGTGAGTAAGTGTGTACGTTAGACAATAACAAGAAGCATTACAAACACAACAAACATATAGTGGTTCGGTGCACCCCAGCACCTACATCCACTCTCCAAGACCTCTTGGGAATTTCACTATAATCCTACAGATTACAGCCGGTTGTTTTACAAGCTCACAACCCAACTTGTTGTTTTACGAGCGCACAACGAACTCGGTCGGTTTTCCCAGGCTCACCGACTAGAACCACTCCGATTGTTTTCTCGGGATCACAATCGAACCCTTACACCGTTGGTTTCAACCTAGGCTTACCAACAAACCTATTACCGTTGGTTTTTTCTTTGGCTCACCAACAACCCTTAACCCCTTGATTCAATCCCTTGATTGAATCAAGTTACAAGATATTAAAAACAAAGTTTAAAACAAATCAAAGCTTCTTACACAAGCATATATAACAATATAAACAAAATAGTGTAAAGAGAAGCCCTCAACCGAGTTTTGAAGATGAAGGAGCTCGGCTTCTTCTTTACTTGACCCTCTTCTGATTTGGCACGAAGTAGAGGATTTCCGAGGCAGCACACGGATGAAGAGGAAGCTTTGGGATTCACTTGGATGCTCTTCTTCTCTCTATTTCACTTTGAATGGCCCTTTTGTGCTTATGGGAGATTTTCCTTGTAATCTCTTTCAAATCTCTTCCCTAAATGTTTTCTCCCACTTCCATGCCTTCTTCCCTAGCTCTCCTCTTGTTTTTATAGCTTTAGATGGCGTGGAAACAAGAATCTAGCCGTTAGAGACAAAAATAGAGCCGTTGGACACAGTCTGCACCTCCTGACAATATTACCGTTGGGATCGGAGTCGACTCGCACGATCAGGAGTCGACTCTGAGAATGATAGTGTTATTTTGATGATTAACAAGCATTTAACAAGAGTATGTTATAAGTTAAATCGATACTTCATTTATAAGTTCATTACTCTCAGTATATCTGTATAAATTGATATAGATACATTTCATTGTTTATATGAATGAATCTAACCTTGAGATGCAGCAAAGTGTGGATTGAGTCGACCCAAAGGATGATTAGGTCGACCCCGGCACATCAAGAAATCATTTGGCACACTTCTGCAAAAATGGCACAGATGAACAGTGAGTTGGGTCGACCCAAGGAAAGCATGAGTCGACCCAAACATCAAGATCCTCAAACAACTCAGAAAATGGTTCTCTGGATTTACTGAGAGGGTCGACCCAAGAAGAAGTTGAGTCGACCCAAGTAAACCTTGAGTTGACCCAAAGAAAGGTTGAGTCGACCCAAGTGAAGAAAGGCTGAAATTCAAGATTCTGAATTTTCTGAAAGTTGGGTCGACCCAAGAAAAATTTGAGCTGACCCAAGATTTGAGTCGACCCAAGAAAAGTTTGAGCTGACCCAAGGGAAGGAAGGCTGAATTTCAAGTTTCTGTGTTTTCTGAGAGGGTCGACCCAAGGAATGTTTGAGTCGACCCAAGTGAAAGTTGGGTCGACCCAAGGACAGGTTGAGCCGACCCAAACACGGGCAGAAGCATAACGGCTAGTTGTGCAGAAATGCTTTTTGGACTCCCAACGGCTATAAACGGCTAGTTTCTTCAATCCAACGGTCAGGAAGGACTATTTGGAGGTTGGAGAAGTATTTAAGAGGGAGTATTCATTAGAGGAAGCAAGCTTTGGAAAATACATCAAGTGCATTCAAGAGAGAACCCTAGCAAGGCAAGCTTCATCCAAGTGCTTCATTCAAGAATCAAAAGAAAGTGGTTGAGCAGATTTAAAGAGTCATCAAGAGCTCCATCCATCCTTGAAGAGTGAAGCATCCTTGACAAAGAAGAGAGAAGTCACATCAAGCGATAAATATTCTCTAAACTCTTCTTTGTAGATTATATTGTTATATTTGCTCATCTAGGAGTTTAAATCTTCTTCCTTTGTTTATTAAACTACTTGTAAAGGTTGGTTGGTTAGCCCGCAAAACCAACGGAATAGGTTGATTGGTGAACCCGGAAAACCAATTGTAAAGGTTCGTTGGTGAGCCCGTAAAACCAACAAAGGTTCGTTGGTAAGCCCATAAAACCAACAAAGGTTTTTGGTGAACCCGGAAAACCAAAGTGTAAAGGTTCGTTGGTGATCCCGTAAAACCAACAAGGTTTTTGGATTGTGAGCCCGGAAAACAATCCAACTGTAATCCGCGGGATTATAGTGAATTCCCAAGGGATCGCTTGGGGAGTGGACGTAGGTGCTAAGGAGAGCACCGAACCACTATACTTCTTGTTGTTTGTATTGTGATTTGTTTAAGTTCACTAACTCATCATTTAACACAAGTAAGATAGTTAAAATTAAAAGAAACCAATTCACCCCCCCCTCTTGGCTTGTCACCTTGGGCAACAAGCGGTATCAGAGCAAGGTGCTCTAATAGTACTCATTGATCTCACAATCAAGAGTTAAAGATCATGACAACCCAAGTGGGATGTTCTATGAGTGAGGGACAATTAATTGATAGACCTCCACTATTTGATGGTATAAACTACACATATTGGAAAGCACGCATGCGCATTTTCATTCAAGCACATGACTACGATTTATGGAGTATCATAGCCAATGGGCTACATACAAATGCTAATCATGATAAGAAAATGGCTCAGCAAAATGCAAAAGCCATGAATATTCTATATTATGCATTGGATGATAGTGAACTTAATAGCATATCCTTTTGCATAACTGCTAAGGAAATATGGAATATGCTTGAAGTTAAATATGAATGCACTAACGTTTCTAGTGAATTTGAAACTAGTTCCGAAGAAGAAAAGCATCAAACTGAAACTGAAAATCTATGCTTTGTAGCACATGAAGATGAGGTATGTACTCGAACACAAAGTGATTTCTCATTCAAAAATCAAGTACATACTGAAGCTCAATCTGATTTTACATTTGATGAACTTCATGATGCTTTTTCTGATTTATACTTAGAATATAAGAAGCTTAGTTTAAAGAATAAAAAGCTAAATCAGAAAAATCTATCTCTTGCTGAAAGCTATGATATAACTCAGAAAAATAATAAATTACTTTCAGAAGACAATGAAAGGCTAACTAAAGAAGTTAACAAATTTAAGCCTATAGTTGAAAAAATTTACTATCAGCTCTGAAAAACTGAACTTGATGATAAATAATCAAAAGAGCTGAATTTGAAAAGGCTGGATTAGGATATCAATCTTGGTACACACAAAAATCCCTTAATGATATATGTGTTAAATCCTCCACTATCTATCCTAAAACGGATTCTAATTTATCTGATGAACCTAATGAACAAAAACAGAAAATTAAAAATCCATCATCTACTTATATTAAATCGATGTTTGTTAAATTTAATAAGAGTATGCAGAAATACATTCCTTATAATCCTAAAATCTGCAAGCCTATGGACAAAATAGCCATTAAAAAAAATATGGGTTCCAAAAGGAACAATAATAGCTAACCTACAAGGACCCAAAAGAGCTTGGGTTCCTAAGTTGAAAATATGAATATTTTCTGTAGGTGTGTCTAGCACTCAAGGCTTCAACAAAAGATGCTAATTTAGAAATTGGGTGCTCTAGACATATATTAAAGAATGAAACTTAAAATATACTTTAGAAAAATAATTGAAATGAAAAGAATAATGAAATTAGTAATCCTTGCATCTCATCATTCTCTTTGCCTTAGTATCTAATTAAAACATAAATTGGAGGTATTAATCATTTTTGTGATATAGGTAATATTTTTAAAAAATATAATCAAATCACTTCATTTTATAGTATGCCTTACTTACTGCTGGATAAGTTGCTAAATGATTAATCAATTTATTAAGAATAACTCTATGAATTCTCTATATGCTTGATTGAGAGTTTTTATCAATGGTTATCTTATTGATCATAGACATGAGAATGTATACTTGTGTTGCCCAAGGTGACAATCCAAGAGGGGAGGGGGGGTGAATTGGTTTCTTCTAAATTTTTGGTACTTTTAAAACTTTCTAAATTAAGTGCGATGGATGCTCTCTTAGGTTATTTAAGTGAGTTAATCTAATGCAAGAAGAGAAGATAAAGCAAGAGAAAATGAAAGCACAAACACAATGCAAACACACCAATATATAGTGGTTCGGTGCTCTCCTTAGCACCTACGTCCACTCCCCAAGCGTACCCTTGGAAATTCACTATAATCTTGCGGATTACAGTTGGATTATTTTCCGGGCTCACAATCCAAAAACCTTGTTGGTTTTATGGGCTCACCAACGAACCTATACACTTGGTTTTCCGGGCTCACCAAGAACCTTGTTGGTTTTGCGGGCTCACCAACGAACCTATACAACTTTGGTTTTCCGGGTTCACCAAAAACCTTTGTTGGTTTTGCGGGCTCACCAACGAACCTATACAACTTTGGTTTTCCGGGTTCACCAAAAACCTTTGTTGGTTTTGCGGGCTTACCAACGAACCTTTGTTGGTTTTGCGGGCTTACCAACGAACCTTTACAAAGTGTTTAAACAAATGAAAAGAAAAGATTTAAACTCCTAGATGAGCATATAAAGTAATATGAACAACAAAAAGAGTTAGAAAGAAATTATCGCTTTGAAGTCGCTTTGCTCTTCTTGGTCAAGGAAGCTTCACGCTTCAATGGGGGAAGGAGCTCTTAATGCCTCTTTGAATCTGCTCAATCCCTTTCTTTGATTCTTAAATGAAGCTCTTGATGAAGCTTGTCTTGCTAGGGTTCTCTCTTGAATGCACTTGATGTATTTTCCCCAAAAGCTTGCTTCCTCTGATGAATACTCCCTCTTAAATACTTCTCCAACCTCCAAATAGTCCTTTCTGACCGTTGGATTGAAGAAACTAGCTGTTTATAGCCGTTGGGAGTCCAAAAAGTATTTCTGCACAACTAGCCGTTATGTTCAGCCCGTGTTTGGGTCGGCTCAACCTGTCCTTGGGTCGACCCAACCTTCACTTGGGTCGACTCAAACATTCCTTGGGTCGACCCTCTCAGAAAACACAGAAACTTGAAATTCAGCCTTCTGTTGCCTTGGGTCGACCCAACCTTTCTTTGGGTCGACTCAAACCTTGGGTCAGCTCAACATTTTTCTTGGGTCGACCCAAGGTCAGCTTCAGAAAATTCAGAGCCTTGAATTTCAGCCTTTCTTCACTTGGGTCGACTCAACCTTTCTTTGGGTCGACTCAAGCTTGGGTCGACTCAACTTCATCTTGGGTCGACCCTCTCAGTAAATCCAGAGAACCATTTTTCCTTCATGTTTTGAGGTTCTTTGGAGGTTGGGTCGACTCATGCCTACCTTGGGTCGACCCAACTCACTGTTCATTTGTGCTGTTTTTGCAGGAGTGTGCCAGATGATTCCTTGATGTGCCGGGGTCGACCCAATCAACCTATGGGTCGACTCAATCCACACTTTGCTGCATTCTTAAGGTTAGATTCACTCAAATGAACAAGACCATATATATATTCTCAATTAAACAAATGTACTGAGAGTAATGAACTTATAAATGAAGCATCAATTTAGCTTATAGCATGCTTTAGATAATTGCTTGTTAATCATCAAAATAACACTATCATCCTCAATCTCCCCCTTTTTGATGATTACAAAATAAAGAGTATAAGCCTATTGATACTTGTCTTTAAAATCAGTTTATAAGAGGGATTAAATTTCTGAATTTCAGCTTTTCATATATACTTGTGAAATCTCCCCCTATATCATTCAAAAGTTGCCAATTTGACTTTTTGAATGGCTCCCCCTTTCATTTATAATTCATTAGCAATGAAACTTCAAAAATTTGAGATAACATATGAGTTTCAGCTTATGTATCGGGGTGCGAAAGGAGCGTGCCAAATTCTGAATTTATATGTGCCAAATTCTGAATTATGATAGAAAATTTTTGATTTGATGATTTTCATTGTTACAAATTGCTCCCCCTTAGATATGTAAGCTTTCTTATATGATTTTCAATTTGTTTGCCCATTTATTTCTCTTTTCTTTTCATAACTTCTTTACTCACTCTTTCTCACAAAAGTAATACTCTTTCTTTTCTTAGAGTGAATACTCTATCTTTTCGTCTCCCCCTTTATATACTCTTTCCTTCTCTTCTCTTTATATACTCTTTCCTTCTCTTCTCCTTTATATACTCTTTCCTCTTCTCCCTTTATATACTCTTTCCTTCTCTTCTCCTTTATATACTCTTTCCTTCTCTTCTCCCCCTTTTTGTTATCATCAAAAAAACATATATATGGGAAAAGATGCAATAAAGAACAAACTTCAGACTTCATTGATCAAAATAGGAACATTTTCATATATTAATGCTCAAAATGATGAAAAGTACAATGTTCCACAATCAAGATTTAAAGATATAAGGGAAAGACAAGATTCATAAGGGAAAAAGCAAGATACATATGAGAAAAGGCAAGATACATACGAGAACTAGATTTCTAGCCTAGGCTCTAAATATAGATGCTAAGATCAGCCTAGGGAGACTCTAATTGAGAGTGGGAAATAGGATTTTTGGAAGAGGACAAAGGGTAAACAGTGCCCTAGATAGCTCACGGGTCCCCCTTTTAATAGTGGGGTCCCGACGTTGGGTCGACTCAAGAAATTTCTTGGGTCGACTCAACGTTGGGTCGACCCTATTCTGGGTTGGGTTGACCCAAGTGCAGAATTTTTCTTTTCTCTTCCTTTTTGCTTCTAAAAATTTTCCTTGCTTCCGATCCTTATAAATTCTTTCTGGGACAATGATACATGAGTAAGGAATCTATAGATAACAAGTTTGACTCATGTTTCATAGATTTTTAGAAATTGGAGGAATGTATCATGAGACTACTTGCTCCCTTTTATATTTCTTCAATAAAAAGGATCACATATACCTAATTCTCTCCTTAGCGTGCAGAATCTATCTTCACTCAAGGGTTTTGTGAGTATGTCGGCTAATTGTTTTTCAGTGCATATATGCTCAACACATATGTTTCCATTTTGCACATGATCCCTAATAAAGTGACATCTTATTTCTCTTTGTTTGGCTTTAGGAATGAGATATTTACGATGTAAGCCGGAAGTGATCTCTAAATGTAGATTCCAAGGATAGTTTTGAAATCAAGTGTAGATGGAATCTTTTTCAAGTTATTTTAGGGAGTATCAAGAATAATATTCAAAGAAAGGCACGGATGAAAATCCAACATTTTTTTTTTAATATATTAAGTATATAGCAAAATGAGAGCAATCTAATTAATTTTCAGAGTATAGTATAAGATCAAATAAAGATCAAACCTTATATACTTGAAAAACATAAGATTATGTTGAATCCTTAATTCTTAATGACTTTAAAGTTCTTTCATGATATAAAAGTATTGGGGCATAGACACCAAGACATGAATTTATGCAATGTAGGATATATAAAATTCAGGGCTTTGAAAGTTCTTTTAAACCTCTCTTAAAGACTTTCTTTTACTCCTTTAAAGATCATAGCATCAAAATCAATTAAAATGAATTGGCTCATGATTGAAACGCTAAAGTGCAAGCCAATAAGAGCTCATTAGTAGATTCCAAAGTAAATTTCCAATACTAAGACAAATGGAATCCTTTTCACTTAGTTTTCAAAACAAGTGATTTACCAATTAAGTACAGATGAAAATCCAACTTTCAAAAGATATTCAATGAAGCACAGAGTTTAATACCACTTTACATTTGGTATTCTTTCTCTCATCTTTAGTTGTGAATTTACATGATTAAGTTCTATATGATCTCTCCCTCTGAAATTTTCTTTCTCCCCCTCAATTAATCATTCCATTTGAGAGTTTAGAGTTTGAAGATAATTTTCAATAAAGAGATTGAGTATTTAAAGCTCCCCCTCAAAAGATGCATTTTCTTTTAAACTTTCTTTTCTTTTGTTGAATTTCAGATTTTAATGATAAACGTGAATAAAACTGAAACTTTATGATATCAAGAATGTAGAGTGATCTAGAGTTATTCAAAATTTATAGCAATCACTCTTTTTTTAATCTTTTAAGAACAAGTTATGCTTCCTCTTAATCTTTGAGAAAATGTACTGAAATATTAATCAGAAAATGATTCATTTGAAGCTCAAATTCTTTCAAAAGCATTTACATTTTCTTTCTTTTAAGAATCATTTAAGTGAGCTGAAATATTTCTAGACTTGAGATCATTCACTCTTTTAATAATATATATACATATATATTTTGATGAAAGTCTTTAACAATGTAGGAGAGGAAAAAATATATAGATGACCATTGAAGTATATGTATTTATAGAACTCAATTTCTTAATCAAGGTTTTTCAGCAATGTATATATGAAGCACAATAAATCTTTTCAATATCAAAATAAAATCATATATTAAAAAATATTTGTTTGCAATCAAGATCATCAAAAGACACATCATTCAGACCAATATTAGTACACTTTGAAGATAAGAAATGATATGTTTCAGATGCGTATCAGGGCAAGCAATCAAGGCATCAGAATTATTCTATTTTTCTTAAGCTGTAATTTTATCTAGAAATTCATATTGAGTTATTTCCCAAAATGATGCAATCATTGAAGCATATAATGAAGGTTACAAAAATACAATGATAGAGGCATTTTTAAATTAAGTTTAAGCTTTTATACAACATCAGATTCTGAATTTCATAAAAATTTTCAAGGAGCCTTTCAGGATTATAATTTGAGATATGCATCTTCTACATTGTAGCTCATCTTAAATTATTAAGATTGAAGACACATATTTCAAGAACATTAGAGCACATCCAGAATCTTTGTAATTCATATTGAATTTTGGTACAAATTGGAGGATATTATGTACTAATGTTAGGCAAGATAAAAGATATGTCAGAATCAATCCATTTTGCCTAATTTGCAATTTCAAATAAATTTTTTTTTATTTTTCAAAATATATTCATTAAAACAAAATGATGTTGTTGTTGGTAATAACATGTTTCAATCAAAATTTATAGGCATGAAGCATTACAAGTTATATCTAGGAAAGATCTTTGCTATTTGAATATTGAAAACACATAATTCAAAATATGCAAAACATAACAAGCATGTCATGGATCAAAATCAATTCTTTTCAAATAAAATTTCCTTTATTTAAATACAATTTAGCACTGATTTTATCCTTAAGGTGTGTTTTCAAGTGATTCAAACTTCATTTGATTTTTCACAACCTTCTTATATATTTTTATTTATTTATCATTCATTCCCCAAATTTTTTAATTTCTTTCTTTAACCATTCAATGAACATTTTGATTATCTTCATTTATTTTTCGGTTTTACTTTTCTATGCTCTATATTCTATTTGCTCCCTATCCGGTGGAGTTGGAAGGGGCACGAGGTACTACCACTAGCCTCCCTCTTGTGCCGTCCCTAATATGCCCTGCACCGAATAGTTGGGTCAAATAGTGCCGGGTACTACCACTAGCCTCCCCATTGGCACCATCCCTATGATGAGCAATATAGAAGGTTTAACTGTTTTCTTTAGCAACAAGATATTCACTCCAAACTCTCCCTATTTAAATATAATTAATTACGGATTTTATCCCTTCCAAAAGAATGTTCACACAAGTCTCACAAATATGCTGAATATATTATGCTTGCGCTGCTTTTACTTAAGATTGGAGTATTTACTTAGCTTTTACTTCTTCTGAGCAATGTTCATTTTCTTTTTCTTTATCTCTCTCTCTTTTTGTTATTTTCAAGTAGTTACATGAAAGAGCAGAATAAAGAATTAATCTAATATGCTGCATATAAATATATATCATGCAAACAGCATTTTCATTATGCCCAATGATTCATAGCTTATCACAAGTTATTTTGAATTAGAAACTTGAGGCATAAACTTGTGTATTTCATGGTTATGCATTATACAGGCAAAAGTGAACTTCAATTTAATCATACCATGAAACAATTATCATTAGCATGAGAATGAAGCATGATATCAAGAAGATTAGCAATTAAATGTTTAATCATGCTACCATATAATTTCAGACTATTGATTTTGCTCAACTAACTCACAAGAGAAGAGTTTAGATTACCAGTGCATTTAGCATTCTTCAAGCCAAATACCTTTTAGATTCTTTATTCCCTTGGCTGAAGAAAATCTTCTTTTTTTTTGTTTCCAAAGGAATGTTTATTGTATCTTTCATCGAGGTGTCCTTCAAGTTGAAATTTCTTGCTCACAAATCCTGTATCATTAGCAAAATCTTTTTCTTTTCTTGAAGGCAATTCATTAGGTTCTCTAGGATACAAAAACATTCATACAACATATTTCTTAACTAGATGACTCAACATGAGACATGACAATAATTGAATTTGAGTCACTTTACTCAAGAGATTGTCTAAATATAAGCAAGCACAAGTCACTTGAACTAAAGAGATAACTTCATTAAGTAAAATGGTTCAAGGACAAGCATGTGAGGCAATAGAAAGATTCATCAAGATCAAATCAATTTCTTATTGTCAGAAGCAATTTAGCTTAGATTCTATTTGCTTAAGATAATTATTAATAAGATATACCAGTTAAGTTTTAATCAAATTATCTTAAATAGTTGTGTCTATCAAAATTCTGATTGTTACGTAGAATCAAAATGATAAACTATATTCTCAATAAAGGATCTAGTTTTAATAAGAATAGTATGAATTGATATCTCTACAACTAGTATCTTTTCATTGAATATTCTATATGCATTGCTTGAAGAGTAATATCCAAAGGAATATTTGTTTTACCAGATTTGACATTATTTTCATAAGAATATATCAAGCATGACATGTATGACTGAAAAATATAAAAGATATACAATATATCATTTTCTATTTTTTAGAAGATCAAAAGGAGTTTTCTAATAGAAACCATATGTATGACAAGCAATGATGATAGCTTTTAACAGAAATCATTTAAGTAGATGACTATCATACAACATTGTCTTTTTCATTTCTTCAAGGATTCTATCAACTCTATTTTATTTATGGTGTTCTTGGTGTAGAAACAATTGTATTCAATATTATTTTCTGTGCACAACTCAATAAGAAATTGGTTTTCAAAACTATGCCATGATACAATTTTATTTTCATAGTTTGCAAACCTTTTTCATTTGAACCCTTTTTGTGAGTTTGTGCCAATACAGAAAATATTTCAATTTAAGTGTCAAGAATAAAACCAACATTAGCTTTGAGAAATCATCCATAATTACAAAATTAGAGAGCTTATCTCCTAGGTTCACAATCCTAGAGATCCAAATAAGTTCTTATGAAGAGTTTTCAAAGGCTAAAAGGTGAAAACAATATTTTCAGATTTAGAAATGATTCTAGTTTGTTTTTCTAGATGACATACATAGCAAACTTTGACTTTGCAAAGAATAATCTAAGTGAACCAATGACAAGGTCTTTTGAGATCAAGTCCATACTAGTAAGAGTTGATTTTATATGCCAAAATTAGACTCTTTAATCTTGGTATTCTTAATGCATATATAAAAAATTATACCAAGTAGACATTCTTATGTTTGTGATCAATAGAAGATAATGTCATGGATAAGACCTCTCAATCAAGCATATAGAGAATTTAAAGAGTTATTCTAAGAGTATTGATTAAGCAAGTCATCCATCAATAACTGAAGCATAATATAGAAAGATGGAGTGATTTGGATATATTTTCTTTTCATGCCAAAAGTATCACTTATATCACAGAAATGATTAATACCTGCAATTTATGTTTTAATTGGATACTAAGGCAAAGAGAATGATGATATATGCAAGGATTACTAATTTCATTATTCTTTTCATTTCAATTACTTTTCTTAAGTATATTTTAAGTTTCATTCTTTAATATATGTCTAGAGCACCCAATGTCTAAATTAACATCTTTTGGTTGGAGCCTTGAGTGCTAGATATACTTACAGAAAATATTCAGATTTTCAACTTAGGAACCCAAGCTCTTTTGGGTCCTTGTAGGTTAGCTATTATTGTTCCTTTTGGAACCCATATTTTCTTAATAGCTATTTTGTCCATAGACTTGCAAATTTTAGGATTACAAGGAGTGAATTTCTGCATCATCTTGTTAAATTTGACAAACATAGATTTAACATGAGTAGTAGATAAACTTACAATTTTCTGTTTTTGCCTATTAGGTTCATCAGATAAATTAGAATCTGTTTTAGGACAGATAGTAGAGGATTTAACACACATGTCATTAAGGAATTTTTGTGTGTACCAAGATTGATATCCTAATCCAGCCTTTTCAAATTCAGCTCTTTGATTATTTATCATTAAGTTCAGTTTTTCAGAGCTGATAGTAGATTTTTCAACTATAGACTTAAATTTGTTAACTTCTTTAGTTAGCCTTTCATTGTCTTCTGAAAGTAATTTATTATTTTTCTGAGTTATATCATAGCTTTCAGCAAGAGATAGATTTTTCTGATTTAGCTTTTTATTCTTTAACCTAAGCTTCTTATATTCAAAGTATAGATCATGAAGAGCATCATGAAGTTCATCAAATGTAAAATCAGATTGAGCTTCAGTATGTACTTGATTTTTGAATGAGAAATCACTTTGTGTTCGAGTACATACCTCATCTTCAGGTGCTCCAAAGCATAGATTTTCAGTTTCAGTTTGATGCTCTTCTTCTTCGGAACTAGTTTCAAATTTACTAGAAACGTTAGTACATTCATATTTAACTTCAAGCATATTCCATATTTCCTTAGCAGTTATGCAAAAAGATATGCTATTAAGTTCACTATCATCTAATGCACAATATAGAATATTCATGGCTTTTGCATTTTGCTGAGCCCTTTCTTTATCATGATTAGTGTTTGTGTGTAGCCCATTGACTATGATACTCCATAAATCGTAGTCATGTGCTTGAATGAAAATGCGCATGCGTGCTTTCCAATATGTGTAGTTTATACCATCAAATAGTGGAGGTCTATCAATTAATTGTCCCTCACTCATAGAATATCCCACTTGGGTTGTCATGATCTTTAACTCTTGATTGTGAGATCAATGAGTACTATTAGAGCACCTTGCTCTGATACCACTTGTTGCCCAAGGTGACAATCCAAGAGGGGGGGGGGTGAATTGGTTTTTTCTAAATTTTTGGTACTTTTAAAACTTTCTAAATTAAGTGCGATGGATGCTCTCTTAGGTTATTTAAGTGAGTTAATCTAATGCAAGAAGAGAAGATAAAGCAAGAGAAAATGAAAGCACAAACACAATGCAAACACACCAATATATAGTGGTTCGGTGCTCTCCTTAGCACCTACGTCCACTTCCCAAGCGTACCCTTGGGAATTCACTATAATCTTGCGGATTACAGTTGGATTATTTTCCGGGCTCACAATCCAAAAACCTTGTTGGTTTTATGGGCTCACCAACGAACCTATACACTTGGTTTTCCGGGCTCACCAAGAACCTTGTTGGTTTTGCGGGCTCACCAACGAACCTATATAACTTTGGTTTTCCGGGTTCACCAAAAATCTTTGTTGGTTTTGCGGGCTCACCAACGAACCTATACAACTTTGGTTTTCCGGGTTCACCAAAAACCTTTGTTGGTTTTGCGGGCTTACCAACGAACCTTTGTTGGTTTTGCGGGCTTACCAACGAACCTTTACAAAGTGTTTAAACAAATGAAAAGAAAAGATTTAAACTCCTAGATGAGCATATAAAGCAATATGAACAACAAGAAGAGTTAGAAAGAAATTATCGCTTTGAAGTCGCTTTGCTCTTCTTGGTCAAGGAAGCTTCACTCTTCAATGGGGGAAGGAGCTCTTAATGCCTCTTTGAATCTGCTCAATCCCTTTCTTTGATTCTTGAATGAAGCTCTTGATGAAGCTTGTCTTGCTAGGGTTCTCTCTTGAATGCACTTGATGTATTTTCCCCAAAAGCTTGCTTCCTCTGATGAATACTCCCTCTTAAATACTTCTCCAACCTCCAAATAGTCCTTTCTGACCGTTGGATTGAAGAAACTAGCTGTTTATAGCCGTTGGGAGTCCAAAAAGTATTTCTGCACAACTAGCCGTTATGTTCAGCCCGTGTTTGGGTCGGCTCAACCTGTCCTTGGGTCGACCCAACCTTCACTTGGGTCGACTCAAACATTCCTTGGGTCGACCCTCTCAGAAAACACAGAAACTTGAAATTCAGCCTTCTGTTGCCTTGGGTCGACCCAACCTTTCTTTGGGTCGACTCAAACCTTGGGTCAGCTCAACATTTTTCTTGGGTCGACCCAAGGTCAGCTTCAGAAAATTCAGAGCCTTGAATTTCAGCCTTTCTTCACTTGGGTCGACTCAACCTTTCTTTGGGTCGACTCAAGCTTGGGTCGACTCAACTTCATCTTGGGTCGACCCTCTCAGTAAATCCAGAGAACCATTTTTCCTTCATGTTTTGAGGTTCTTTGGAGGTTGGGTCGACTCATGCCTACCTTGGGTCGACCCAACTCACTGTTCATTTGTGCTGTTTTTGCAGGAGTGTGCCAGATGATTCCTTGATGTGCCGGGGTCGACCCAATCAACCTTGGGTCGACTCAATCCACACTTTGCTGCATTCTTAAGGTTAGATTCACTCAAATGA
This sequence comes from Phoenix dactylifera, assembly GCF_009389715.1. Classification (NCBI taxonomy): domain Eukaryota; kingdom Viridiplantae; phylum Streptophyta; class Magnoliopsida; order Arecales; family Arecaceae; genus Phoenix; species Phoenix dactylifera. Next base: position 98,335 of record NW_024068251.1, read on the forward strand.
ACAAGACCATATATATATTCTCAATTAAACAAATGTACTGAGAGTAATGAACTTATAAATGAAGCATCAATTTAGCTTATAGCATGCTTTAGATAATTGCTTGTTAATCATCAAAATAACACTATCATCCTCAACTTGGTATGCCTTTAAATATATGCACTATGAATACCAAGATTAAAGAAACCACTTTTGGCATATAAAATCAACTCATACTAGTATGGACTTAATCTCAAAAGACCTTGTCATTGGTTCACTTAGATTAATTCTCGCAAGGTCAAAGTTTGCTATGTATGTCATCTAGAAAAATAAACTAGAATCATTTCTAAATTTGAAAACATTGTTTCCACCTTTTAGCCGTTGGAAATTCTCCATAAGAACTTATTTGGATCTCTAGGATTGTGAACCTAGGAGATAAGCTCTCTAATTTTGTAATTATGGATGATTTCTCAAAGCTAATGTTGGTTTTATTCTTGGCACTTAAATTGAAATATTTTCTGTTTTGGCACAAACTTACAAAAGGTTTCAAATGAAAAAGGTTTGCAAACTGTGAAAATTCATGGCACAGCTTTGAAAACCAATTTGTTGATAAAATGGTATTGAATACAATTGTGCTTGCACCAAGAACACTATTGCATATAGGGGTTATAAAAATATATATAAAAAAAAATATAGAACCTTTGTTGTGTAAGGACAATGCTTTGTGATAGCAACTATCATCACAGCTTGTCATATTATAAGATTTCTATTAAATCTATTTTTAAAGAAAACCCCATGTGAACTCATGAAAAACAGAAAATCAAATGTTGCATACCTTCATGTTTTTCAGTTATACATATTATGTTCTCAAGAATGAAATATATGCCAAATCTGATAAAACAAGTATTTCTTTGGATATTACTCTTTAAGCAATGCATATAGAATATTCAATGAAAAGATACTAGTTGTAGAAAGATCAATTTATATTATTCTTATTAAAACTAGATCTTTTATTGAGAATATAGTTTATCACTTTGATTCTATGTAACAATCTGAATTTTGATAGAAACAACTATTTAAGATAATTTGATTAAAACTTAACTGGTATATCTTATTGATAATTATCTTAAGCAAATAGAATCTAAGCTAAATTGCTTTTGAAAATAAGAAATTGGTTTGACTTTGATAAATCTTCTTATTGCCTCACATGGGTGTCCTTGAACCATATTATTTAATAAAGTTATCTCTTCAGTTCAAGTGACTTGTGCTTGCTTATATTTAGGCAATCTCTTGAGTAAAGTGACTCAAATTCAATTATTGTCATGTCTCATGTTGAGTCATCTAGTTAAGAGATATGTTGTATGAATGTTTTTGTATCCTAGAGAACCTAATGAATTGCCTTCAAGAAAAGAAAAAGATTTTGCTAATGATATAGGATTTGTGAGCAAGAAATTTCAACTTGAAGGACACCTCGATGAAAGATACAATAAACATTCCCTTGGAAACAAAAAAAGAGGAAGATTTTCTTCAGCCAAGGGTGTAAAGAATCTAAAAGGTATTTGGCTTGAAGAATGCTAAATGCACTGGTAATCTAAACTCTTCTCTTGTGAGTTAGTTGAGCAAAATCAATAGTCTGAAATTATATGGTAGCATGATTAAACCTTTAATTGCTGATCATCTTGATATCATGCTTCATTCTCATGCTAGTGATGATTGTTTCATGGTGTGATTAAATTGAAGTTTACTTTTTCCTATATAATGCATAACCATGAAATACACAAGTTTATGCCTCAAATCTCTAATTCAAAATAACTTGTGATAAGCTATGAATCATTGGGCATAATGAAAATGCTGTTTGCATGATATACATTTATATGCAGCATATTAGATTAATTCTTTATTCTGCTCTTTCATGTAAATTACTTGAGAATAACAAAAAGAGGGAGATAAAGAAAAGAAAATGAACAATTATTCAAGGGAAGTAAAATCTAAGTAAAGGCAAATACTCCAATCTTTAGGAAAAGCAAAACAAGCATAATATATTTGGCACACTTGTGAGACTAATATGAACATTCCTTTGGAAGAGATAAAATCCGTAATAAAATACACTTAAACAGGGAGAGTTTGAAGTGAACATTTTAACATTTCTATATTGCTCATCATAGGGATGGTGCCAATGGGGAGGCTAGTGGTAGTACCCGGCACTATTTGACCCAACTATTCGGTGTAGGGTATATTAGGGACGGCACAAGAGGGAGGCTAGTGGTAGTACCTCGTGCCCCTTCCAACTCCACCGGATAGGGAGCAAATAGAGTATAGAGCATAAGAAGGTAAAAATGAAAGTATATAAGAAGAATCAAGTCAAATTTTTAATCACTTGAAAACACACTTTAAGGATGAAATCAGTACAAGATTATATTTAAATAGGAGGAGTTTATTTGAAAAGAATTGATTTTGATTATTGACATGCTTGCTCTTAATATTTTAATGCATGACTTAACACATAATATATTTTGCATATGGCATGATGTCTTGAATTATGGGTTCTCAATATTTTGTAATGCTCCATGCTTGGACAATTTGATTGAATGTTTGAAATACTACATAAAATTTTTATTTGGTATTATTGAAAAGAAATTTCAGAATTGTCGTTCACAATCATCTTTAAAATCTGAAAGTTGAATAAATTTGTAAAAAGAAGAAGAGAAGGATATCTCTATTTAGGCAAAATGAATTGATTTTGTTTTATCCTTCAACTTGCTTAACTTTGGTATATAATGTTCAAATTCATACCAAAACTCAACATAAATACAAATATTCTGAATATGCTCTTATATATTTGAAATATGTGTTTTCAATCGTAATGATTTAAGATGAGCTACAATGTGAAGATACATATTTCAAATTACAACTTTGAAAGCCTCCTTGAGAATCTTTATGAAATTCAGAATCTGATTTTGTATAAAAGCTTAAACTCAATATGAATTTCTAGATAAAACTACAGCTTAAGAAAAATAGAATAATTCTGATGCCTTGATTGCTTGCCCCGATACGCATCTGAAACATATCATTTCTTATCTTCAAAGTGTACTAATATTGGTCTGAATGATGTGTCTTTCGATGATCTTGATTGCAAACAAATATTTTTAAATATGTAATTTTATTTTGATATTGAAAAGATTTATTGTGCTTCATATATACATTGCTGAAAAACTTTGATTAAGAAATTGAGTTCTATAAATATATATACTTCAATGATCATCTATATGTTTTTTTCCTCTCCTACATTATTAAAGACTTCTATCAAAATATATATGTAAATATATATTATTAAAAGAGTGAATGATCTTAAGTTTAGAAATATTTCAGCTCACTCAAATGATTCTTAAAAGAAAGAAAATGTAAATGCTTTTGAAAGAATTTGAGCTTCAAATGAATTATTTTCTGATTAATATTTCAGTACATTTTCTCAAAGATTAAGAGGAAGCATAACTTGTTCTTAAAAGATTAAAAAGAGTGATTGCTATAAATTTTGAATAATTCTAGATCACTCTACATTCTTGATATCATAAAGTTTCAGTTTTATTCACGTTTATCATTAAAATCATGTAAATTCACAACTAAAGATGAGAGAAAGAATACTAAATGTAAAGTGGTATTAAACTTTGTGCCTCATTGAATATCTTTTGAAAGTTGGATTTTCATCTGTACTTAATTGGTAAATCACTTGTTTTGAAAACTAAGTGAAAAGGATTTCATTTGTCTTAGTATTGGAAATTTACTTTGGAATCTACTAATGAGCTCTTATTGGCTTGCACTTTAGTGTTTCAATCATGAGCCAATTCATTTTAATTGATTTTGATGATATGATCTTTAAAGGAGTAAAAGAAAGTCTTTAAGAGAGCTTTCAAAGAACTTTCAAAGCCCTGAATTTTATGTATCCTACATTGCATAAATTCATATTTTGGTATCTATGCTCCAATACTTTTATATCATGAAAAAACTTTGAAGTCATTAAGAATTAAGGATTCAACATAATCTTATGTTTTTCGAGTATATAAGTTTTGATCTTTATCTGCTCTTATACTATACTCTAAAAATTAATTAGATTGCTCTCATGTTGCTATATACTTAATATATTAAAAAAAAAGGTATTGAAGTTTCATTCGTGCTTTCTTTGAATATTATTCTTAATACTCCTTGAAATAACTTGAAAAAGATTCCATCTACACTTGATTTCAAAACTATCTTTGGAATCTACATTTAGAGATCACTTCTGGCTTATATCCTAAATATCTCATTCCTAAAGCCAAACACATAGAAATAAGATATGATTTTATTAGGGATCATGTGCAAAATGGAAACATATGTATTGAGCATATATGCACTGAAAAACAATTAGCCGACATATTCACAAAACCCTTGAGTGAAGATAGATTCTGCACGCTAAGGAGAGAATTAGGTATATGTGATCCTTTTTATTGAAGAAATATAAAAGGGAGCAAGTAGTCTCATGATACATTCCTCCAATTTCTAAAAATCCATGAAACATGAGTCAAACTTGTTATCTATAGATTCCTTACTCATGTATCATTGTTCCAGAAAGAATTTATAAGGATTGGAAGCAAGGAAAATTTTTAGAAGCAAAAAGAAAGAGAAAAGAAAAATTCTGCACTTGGGTCAACCCAACCCAGAATAGGGTCGACCCAACGTTGAGTCGACCCAAGAAGTTTCTTGAGTCGACCCAACGTCGGGATCCTACTGTTAAAAGGGGGACCCGTGAGCTATCTAGAGCACTGTTTACCTTTTGTCCTCTTCCAAAAACCTTATTTTTCCACTCTCAAATCTTCTCCAATCATCTCCAAACAGTAGATTACTTCAAGATCTTGGAGAAATGGGACCCGAGAGAGCCGTAGCCAAGCGATCCGGGAGAGTCTCACGATCTTGTTTAGAGACTAGGATATGTATCTAGTTCTCATATGTATTTGGTGGTTATCATGCATCTTTAAACTTTGATTGAGGAATATTGTATTTGCTTTTGCTTTTGATATACTAAAATGTTCCTATTTTGATCAATGAAGTTTGAAGTTTGGTATTTATTGCATCTTTTCCCATGTACCTATTTGATGATAACAAAAAGGGAGAGAAGTAAAGAAAGAGTAATAGGGGAGAAGTAAAGATATCTTTAGAGTAAATAGAGTAACAAAAAGGGGGAGAAGTAAAGAAAGAGTAATAAGAGGAGAAGTAAAGAAAGAAAGAGAAATAATTTGTAAAACAAATAGAAAATCATATAGGAAAGCATATACATCCAAGGGGGAGCAATTTGCAACAATGAAAATGATCAACTCAAAAATTTATATCAAATTTCAGAATTTGGCACACATAATTTCAGAAGTTGGCACGCACCTTTTACACCTCGATACATAATCTGAAACTCATGTTTTATCTCAAATTTTTGGAGTTTCATCTTTAATGAATTATAAATGAAAGGGGGAGTAACTCAAAAAGTCAAATTGGCAACATTTAAATGATATAGGGGGAGACTTCACTCTTATATATGAAAAGCTGAAATTCAGCAAGTTAAGCCCTTTTCAAAAACTGATTTTAAGATAAGTATCAATAGACTCATACTCTTTATTTTGTAATCATCAAAAAGGGGGAGATTGAGAATGATAGTGTTATTTTGATGATTAACAAGCATTTAACAAGAGTATGTTATAAGTTAAATCGATACTTCATTTATAAGTTCATTACTCTCAGTATATTTGTATAAATTGATATAGATACATTTCATTGTTTATATGAATGAATCTAACCTTGAGATGCAGCAAAATGTGTATTGAGTCGACCCAAAGGATGATTAGGTCGACCCCGGCACATCAAGAAATCATTTGGCACACTTCTGCAAAAATGGCACAGATGAACAGTGAGTTGGGTCGACCCAAGGAAAGCATGAGTCGACCCAAACATCAAGATCCTCAAACAACTCAGAAAATGGTTCTTTGGATTTACTGAGAGGGTCGACCCAAGAAGAAGTTGAGTCGACCCAAGTAAACCTTGAGTTGACCCAAAGAAAGGTTGAGTCGACCCAAGTGAAGAAAGGCTGAAATTCAAGATTCTGAATTTTCTGAAAGTTGGGTCGACCCAAGAAAAATTTGAGCTGACCCAAGGTTTGAGTCGACCCAAGAAAAGTTTGAGCTGACCCAAGAGAAGGAAGGCTGAATTTCAAGTTTCTGTGTTTTCTGAGAGGGTCGACCCAAGGAATGTTTGAGTCGACCCAAGTGAAAGTTGGGTCGACCCAAGGACAGGTTGAGCCGACCCAAACACGGGCAGAAGCATAACGGCTAGTTGTGCAGAAATGCTTTTTGGACTCCCAACGGCTATAAACGGCTAGTTTCTTCAATCCAACGGTCAGGAAGGACTATTTGGAGGTTGGAGAAGTATTTAAGAGGGAGTATTCATTAGAGGAAGCAAGCTTTGGAAAATACATCAAGTGCATTCAAGAGAGAACCCTAGCAAGGCAAGCTTCATCCAAGTGCTTCATTCAAGAATCAAAAGAAAGTGGTTGAGCAGATTTAAAGAGTCATCAAGAGCTCCATCCATCCTTGAAGAGTGAAGCATCCTTGACAAAGAAGAGAGAAGTCACATCAAGCGATAAATATTCTCTAAACTCTTCTTTGTAGATTATATTGTTATATTTGCTCATCTAGGAGTTTAAATCTTCTTCCTTTGTTTATTAAACTACTTGTAAAGGTTGGTTGGTTAGCCCGCAAAACCAACGGAATAGGTTGATTGGTGAACCCGGAAAACCAATTGTAAAGGTTCGTTGGTGAGCCCGTAAAACCAACAAAGGTTCGTTGGTAAGCCCGTAAAACCAACAAAGGTTTTTGGTGAACCCGGAAAACCAAAGTGTAAAGGTTCGTTGGTGAGCCCGTAAAACCAACAAAGGTTTTTGGATTGTGAGCCCGGAAAACAATCCAACTGTAATCCGCGGGATTATAGTGAATTTCCAAGGGGTCGCTTGGGGAGTGGACGTAGGTGCTAAGGAGAGCACCGAACCACTATACTTCTTGTTGTTTGTATTGTGATTTGTTTAAGTTCACTAACTCATCATTTAACACAAGTAAGATAGTTAAAATTAAAAGAAACCAATTCACCCCCCCCCTCTTGGCTTGTCACCTTGGGCAACAGACTCGCCTGTTGCAGGAGTCGACTCGTGCTTCACTGGAGACGACTCGGCCACTGTTCCAAATTTGAATTATTGTGCATCCTCGACTGGGAGTCGACTCGACTTAACCCGGAGTCGACTCGCCAACATCTGGAGCTGACTTGGCATTTTCGGAGTCGGCTCATCCCATGAATCCAGAGGACATACTTTCTGATTTTCTTCCTCGAGTCGACTCAGATTCTCTTGGAGTCGACTCGGCTCTCAGAGCCCGAAAACTGATCCTCTGTATTTTGGCTCGTCTGGTCTTGGAGTCGACTCGAACTGTTCCGGAGTCGACTCGACTCTTAGTTTCCGAAACACACCCTTCTGCCATTTTGGTGTAGCGCTGCCTTGGAGTCGACTCGAGCTGTCTGGGAGTCGACTCGCCTCTCAGAGACGAAAATACCATCTTCTGTCTTTGGGGTTGCGCTGTCTTTGAGTCGACTCGGACTTTGTGGGAGTCGACTCGAATCTCAGTGTCCGAAAAAACTGCTCTCTGACTTTTTCCTTATGTAACACTGAGAGTCGACTCTCGCTTTCTTTGGAGTCGACCTGCCAACCATCGGAATCGACTCGCGTTCCACAGGAGTCGACTCGAATCTCAAGGTCGAAAATTGCTCTCTGACTTTTCTGCCTGTTACACCCTGGAGTCGACTCGTTCTACTCTGGAGTCGACTCGAAGACTATTCTTTTGAATTTTCCTTTGAATTTGCTCCTCCAATTTGAATCCTTTGAACTTGAAACTTGGGCCAATAAATTGCAGCTTTCTTCCAACTTTTCTTGAGAGCTTTGGAGGCCTTCTTGTGTTCTTTCAACTTGCTATGTTCCTTGCAAAATAACTATCTTTCTCCTTGCAACACAAACATTAGTATTTATATTTCAAGGTTTTGTGATCATTAAAATCAATCTTTGGGTCATCAGGTAGTAACTGCATAAGTTCTATTTTCATTAAATGAAGCATTGAGAAAATGAGAATATTACATGAAAATGCAAGATAGATGATGTGACTGTTGTGTTCAGGGGTAGTTAGTTTACTTTGTGTTAGTAAAGATCTAGAACTCCATTCTCAAAAATATGGTGAAAAATTTAGTTGGTCTAATATCACCATTACATGCAAAGCTTAAAAAAAATACAATGACGTATCCCCATAATTTGCATTTTAACCATAAAAAGAAAAAATATTCCAAAGTATGAGAATTCATGCTCTACCTTCTATTGGTTGTGAGAATAATTAAAGCTTAACACTGCACCTGTGAAAGGCATTATGTGGGCATAACATGTCTTGTATAATACAATGTTTAGGTGTCACATTATATGTAGCCTCCCCCATGAGCCTCAAGGCATTTTCAAAGAACTTTGCCTCAAGGCATGAGGCAAGATGAGCTTCCAGCCTACCAAAAAAATGTCTTGACCATGTTATCGTTACAGAATTTAGGATTTATGGTATGGATACCATAAGGAAGCCATGAATTTTGAAGGCTTAATTATATTCCAACGATTACCTTAAATAGGGATTAGTAGGTTGTAGGACATTTCTTATCCTTGGATAAGTGACCTTGTTAGGTGAGCAGTGTCTGCTTTGGCTCTATACACATAAAAGATAGGAGTGAGGATATAGTTTTTCCTCCTTTTTATTATTTCTCCTACATATGCTTATAGCTTTAGACATATCACATAACCTAGTCTCTTTATTCACTTTTCCGGGTTTTTAAGGAAAGGTGATGTGTCCAAATTCCTCCCCTTCCGTGCCAACTCCTTATATTTGCATCTTCACAATAATTCTTTCTCTAGTTTTTAGCTTAGATTTAGTTTAATGAACCCAAAATAATCTGATGTCTTCATTATTTTCTATTAGGCACATTTGAAACCTCTAGGCTATGCATAATCATTTTCCAACAAAGGTTGATCCTAGATCAAATATTTTCCCTGGAAGTGATCAGGTATCTTAGTAGTCAAACTAAGAGCATTGGGTGATCCCCACAAGAAGTCCGTGCATAGCGGTGGAATCCTGAAAGTAGACTAGCTATATCATACATGCTAACAACCTTTTATTGAGGAGTGAAAAGTGACCCAACTAGATCCTACAGACTAACTTATAAGGAGAGAATGTCAAGAAACCATTTCTAATTGGAACTTTGTCTTCATGACCACATTCTTGTGACTCCAAAAATAAATTGAAAACCAAATAAACAAACAAAAAAACAATTTTCTTTATAGACAGAAGATGGATGGATGGATAATCAAATTACATTGATATATGCAAGAATTAAAAGTTAGTTTGGGATTATATATTAGATCTGAATTGTAATTGATGGATGATACTCAATTTTCAGCATGTTTTATATACATAAAATTGTTGGTGAAATTTACTTACGAATGCTTGTATCTTTGCCCCATCTAAAAAGAAGGAATGCTTCTATCTTTGAGCCTACATAATATAAGACCAGGAATATAATCTGGTTCACATAAACTGTACCTAGTACTTGTCTAGTCTACACACCAACAAGATTGGGGTCAATCAATAATTGTTAGTTACCTAGTTGGCACCTATCTTTTCATAGCAGGGGTTTAATGTTGAACCCAAATGGTAGCTTATAACGACCATATTTCTCACAAAAAAAGAATAAGAGGAAGAAAAAGGATTGGGGTGCATTAGTTGGCAACACCCCTCCCGAGTGATCACACCATGGACGTTGGATAGGTTTACATGTTCGAGCCTTAGTGGCATTTCTATTATATTTCTCAAAGTTTAAAAAAGTTAGTTATTGTATTGTCAAATAGTTATTGTATTGTCAAATCTTTCCCAGACATGCATACTAGTATCTCTCTGTCTCTCTCTCACTCACACACACACACACACACACACATATTGAACTGATGTAGCAAATGCAGTCAACATGACAAAATTGTGTTGGAAACGTCATATAAAATCAGAAATAGTTGAAACTTTGACCCATATATTTCTAGGTTATGATTGAAATCGAGTGAATTTTTTGGTTATATTAGAATTTCAAACATTGGATATGAACAATTGGCAGCATATAGTTTAAGTTTCTAACCATGAGCAAGGTTTGCATGATTAGAGTATAATTAGATGATGCAAAGAATGCAACCATGATTGAGATCAAAGTTTTATCATCGAAATTTCAACTTACACATTGCATAAGGACTTTAATGTATCAAATTGCAATTAGAAGAATCTCACTAAGTGTCGGAAGTTAAATCTATGACTAGATTAAGTGTTAGATTTGTCTAAAAAAAATAAGATGGCAAATAATAATGATGATGATGGTGATGATGATGCTGATTGTTTAGAAAAATTATAGCAATATGGTTTTTCACCACGGCTTGTCCTGGATCACAACTATCTTCTGGCAACCAGGAATTCTTAGTTCTATTCTGATTAACCTGGTTGGATGCTCTTTTTATCACCGAACTGCATCGGATCATTTTTGCCTGGTGTGAAGAAGTCTCCTGGTTTGGCTTTAATTAGAGGAGCTGGCATGGAGTCCAAGACAAGCATAAGCAGGAATGTCATCATGAGAAATATTATAAGATCAGGGTAATGATAGTAGAAACTCTCACTGGATTATGTCCAAATTACCTCCCAATTATATAACTAATTTTAATGTGATAATTATTATGGCTAAGTACACCAAATGATCTACCAGATTATATCTTTTGGACTTTGAAATGATATTCAATAAATTCAGGAGAAGCTTTACGTACGTCATGTAATTCTTTTCTATAGTGTTGTAAAGTCAAATTCCAATATAAATCAACTATGAAACTTGAATTGAAACTTGCATATAATGTAGCAAGAAGATATATATATATATATATAAAGTGCAGTCTTAAAAAAAAAAAAAAGAACAAGTTGAGATGATCATTGAGACTAACACATTCTAATGAGCAATGCGGATACTGCCATCTTCCGAGGAAGAGAATACCAGTATTGCAGATATGTACCATCCAAGATGTGCCGGCACTCATGATAATGTCTAGAGCACAGAAGATAATGGGCTTTGTGTTTCTTCTAAATGAAACCAAATCAAATATAATTTAATCCTGGTCTGTCAAGTAGAAAATTAACCATCACTATTATTATCAAAGGAAGACTTGCTCTCTTATCAGGTACTTGAGAACTCGTTTCCCTCTGTCCCTTTTTTAATCTCCAGACCATCTCAGTTAATGTAGGCTATGCAATCATTGAATTAATTGATTAAGTGCTATTTGTTTAACTTAATTTTGCTTGAGTCAGTGTACGCATGCATATTTTTGACTGTATCATTTACCTTGTTTTTTCTTAGAATGGACAAAAGTTGGATGAATAAGCCGAGATACAGTGACGAATATTTGAATGGAGTTCAGAATTTCATTAAATTTGCTTTTCAGAAATCTAATATGAATGGGAAGATTTTATGTCCATGTCCAAAATGTGTAAATGCTTCTTCTCTTGCTCCAAAAACTGTTGAAGAATATTTAGTGTGGAATGGTTTTACAAGAGGTTATACTGAATGGGTATTTCATGGAGAGTTGATATTGTCATCTCCATGTAACCAACCCTCGTATATAGAAGACACCTCTAGTTTTGCATCCAGTAATACAGAAAAAAAACCTGTAGGAGAAGATGATATAAGGGGCTTACTCAGAGATGCTCTTGGACATAGTATTAGAAATTTAACAGATATTAGTGGAGGACAAGAAGCAACTGAAATTTAACAGATATTAGAAATTTAACAGATATTAACATGATGAGTCGGTGGACCATGGAGATGCCAAGTTAGTGGTTATGAGGTGAATAAATTTTTATATGCAATTTATAGGTAATTTGAAGTAATTAGCGTACAACAACTGATTTTATGCATGTTGAAGAACATATACACTCTGATGATGACACAGCTCGGTATCATAACTTGCTGAAATCTTGTGATGAAGAACTATATCCGGATTGTAAGAATTTTACAAAGATTTCTTTTCTTGTGCATTTATTCCATTTGAAGTATTTGAATGGGTGGTCTAGCAAGTCTTTTACTATGCTTCTCCAATTATTAAATGATGCATTTCCGGAAGGCGTTACTTTGCCATCATCTTCTTATGAAGCCAAAAAATTAGTAAAAGAATTGGATCTTGGATACGAGAAGATACACAGTTGTCCGAATGACTGTATTTTATTCTGTGGTGGAAATATTAATGAAGAGTCGTGCCAAATATGTGGATCTTCACGATGGGAGAAATCTAAAGATGAGCATAATTTTTTGAATGAAGTGGATGCTGCACAGACTAAGAAAAGACCGGCTAAAATGTTGAGATATTTTTCTCTCATACCTAGATTGAAAAAAATGTATGCATCATCGAAGATGGCTTCCTCTATGAGATGGCATGACGAAGGCCGTACAAAAGATGGAATGTTACGACACCCAGCAGATAGTTTAGCATGGAAAGCATTTGATGATAGGCATCACGAATTTGCTTCTGATGCTCGCAGTGTCAGACTGGGTTTGGCTACTGATGGGTTTAATCCCTTTCGAACTATGAGTTCTACATACAGCACTTGGCCGGTTGTTTTGGTTCCATATAATTTACCACCATGGATGTGTATGAAACAGTCTTCACTCATTTTGTCAATGGTTATTCCAGGTGATAAGGGCCCAGGTAATGATATTGATGTTTTTTTGCAGCCTTTAATAGAGGAATTGAAACAGTTATGGGAGGGTATTGATGCATTTGATGCTTTTACTGGTCAAACATTCAAATTGCGTGCAGCTCTTATATGGACTATTAATAATTTTCCTGCATATGCTAATTTATCCGGTTGGAGCACTAAGGGGCGTATTGCATGTCCTTCTTGTGGAGATTCAACCCATTCATATTGGTTAAAAAATGGAGGAAAGTTCTGTTATATGGGCCATCGTCGATGGTTAGAACCAAACCATCCATTTCGATTTCAGAATGATCTGTTTGATAGTACCACAGAGTTGCGTTCTGCCCCTATTCCACCAACTGGTACCGAAGTTCTTAGACAAATACATGGCACAAATTACATACCTGGTAAGGTCTCCAAATGTTTAAAGAAGAGGGGAAGGGAGGATGTTGGTAGCTCATTAAATGAAGGGTTAATATCAGAGATTTTAGAGGATGCTAACTGTTATGGGGGAATTGAGCCGCCATGCCCCACGTGATCGGCACGCGTATCCAGGAAAGCTACAGCTGCCCTATGATCCAGCACTCCGACCCCGAGTCGGACCTCCTCGGCTCCGCAGCCCGACCCCGGGTCGGCTGCCCTATGATCCAGCACTCCGACCCCGAGTCGGACCTCCTCGGCTTCGCAGCCCGACCCCGGGTCGGCTGCCCTATGATCCAGCATTCCGACCCCGAGTCGGAGATCTTTTGATAACGACAGGCTATTCTCCAGAGGCACGCCGCGGCCTCCTGCTCCACTACTCCCTGCAACGGCTGTACCCGATGCTGCCCACGATCTCCTGTATCAACCGTACAAAGCGGAGCTCCACTACGCCCTGCCATGACCGTACCCAGCGCTGCTCCACGACGCCCCGTAACGGCCATGTCAGTGGCCATTCTATCGTGCCCCACGACGACAAACCCCCCTGAGAGACCTCCCAGCCAGGTATATATGCGGCTGGGGGGAGAAGGGGGGGGTAAGCAATACCTCCCAGAGCACTCTCTCCCACTTGTGATTATCATCTCTCCTCCTCCAATCTCCTCTGACTTGACCGTCGGAGGGCCATCACCACCCTGGTGGTGGTGCAAGGCTTGTTTGCAGGTTCCTTGGCGGAAGATGGAGCGCAACCAGCACCAACCAAGACAACTCAGGCGGAACCCCGTTCACACCATCGTGTCAATCGTTCTCGGTTTGGACCACCAGCAACAGTTGGCGCTAGAGGAAGGGACGAATCTCAGAACGATCGTAATGGCACGGCGAGGTGGTCGCGGAGCTTCCAATGCTTCCGGTCGCGGAGCCTCTCGCGCCTCTGGCCGGGAGGCTGCTGCGTCCCCAACACACTCTCAGCAGCATTCCACCGCTTCTCCTCCCATTCAGACGGTCGAACCTGCTCAGTTCGACCAGCTAGCCCAGCAGGTTCGCACCCTCGCGGAGGCAGTGCAGAATCTGCAGGGTGTGATCTCTCGGGTGCCGCAGCGGGCTCAGGAGCCGCTGCTCCCCGAGCACTCGCCTCTTCCTCACAACCCGCGCTCCTTCCTCTCCCATGGAGAGGAGCGCCGGCGCGGGGAGGATTCTCGAGTGCGGTCCATTCTGCCAGGACCTTCTCATCGGAGCTGCGCGGGGTACGAGAGGCGGACCCGGGCGCGTTCTCAGACACCCCAGTCCTCGAGGGGCCCGCACTCCAGTCGGTCCCCCTCGCGCCGCTCCTTGTCTCCCACCCACCGGTCGCGCTCCCTGGACCGGCGGGTGGACGATCTCCACAGACAGCTCCAGGTCCTGAAGGGCCACTCCAAAGATCCCTTCGCCGACTTGGAAATCTCCTCCCAGCCGGCGCTTGCCTCAAGGATCCTGCGAACCCTAAACCCGCCGGGGTTCAAAATGCCGGCGATCGAACCCTACGACGGGGCGGCGGACCCACGGGACCACGTGGAGAGTTTCAGGACTCTTATGCTCCTCCATGGAGCATCGGATCCTCTCCTCTGCAAGGCCTTCCCGGCGACCCTCCGCGGCCCGGCAAGGGCGTGGTTCGCCGGCCTGGAGGCTAATTCCATCCAGTCCTTCCACCAGTTCACCCGTCTCTTCATCAGCCATTTCGCCGTCAGTAGCCGGCGAAGACTGGTCTCCGACTCCCTCTTCGATGTCCGGCAGAACGAGGGAGAGAGCCTGCGGGATTATCTCACCCGCTTCAACAAGGCAACACTGGAGGTCCGGAATTTGAGCCAGGAGGTGGCTCTCTCAGCCCTGAAGCGAGGCTTCCGGAAGGGCAGACTCACCTTCTCCCTGGACAAACGCCTGCCGCGGAGCTTCCCGGAGCTGTTGTCTCGGGCAAACCAGTATGCAGACGCCGAGGAGGCAGCCTCCCACCGGAACAAGGAGGCCGCCGAGGCCCCTCTAAAGCCCGGGAAGAAAAGGCGAAAAGAGGCACCCCAGAGGAGGAGCCCGACGCCTCAACGCCGGCGCAGAAGCCCGTCACCAGCAAGGAACCACGGCGCCACACGCCCTCGTTCTCCACACCGACGCTTCAACCGGTACACCCCACTCCTGGCCCCCCGGGCCCAGATCCTCAT
The DNA here is from genome assembly GCF_009389715.1 of Phoenix dactylifera. NCBI lineage: Eukaryota > Viridiplantae > Streptophyta > Magnoliopsida > Arecales > Arecaceae > Phoenix > Phoenix dactylifera. The sequence goes on from NW_024068251.1 coordinate 113,768, forward strand.
GGAGGTCAAGGGGCGGGAGGACCTCCCGGTCCCGAGGCAGATGAAGAAGATCCCTGGGAGGAAGCCTTCTCGGGCGTACTGTGAGTACCACCGAGACCACGGCCACGATACCGAAGACTGCTTCCAGCTTCGGGACGAGATCGAGGCTCTCATTCGCCGAGGGCGTCTCGGTCGATATGTAAACGACCGACGTCCCCCCGCAGACCCGCGTCCAGCCGACCCGGCCCCTCAGGAGCCTCGGGAGCAGAATCGACCCGTTGCGGGAGTGATCCACACCATCACTGGGGGCTGCTCTCGGCCCGTGAGGAACGCAGGGGGCTCGGCGGAAGTATCAGGAGTGGCCGTCGCGAAGAGGCAGCGGGTCGGAAATGTAATCACTTTTTGTGATGAAGATGTAAAGGGGGTTCAGACTCCCCACGATGACGCCATGGTGATCTCTCTCACTATGGCGGACTATGATGTAAGGCGTGTTCTTGTGGATAGTGGAAGCTCAGCTGATATTTTGTATTACGAGGCCTTCCAAAAGATGGGCTTTTCCCGACAATTGTTGCACAAAACATCCACCCCCCTCATAGGATTCACTGGAGACGCTATCTCGGCCGAAGGTGTCATCGAGCTGCCTGTGACTGCGGGCATTGCACCCGCAGAAGCCACGGTGCGGCTCGGGTTCTTGGTCGTCCGTGTCCCCTCGGCCTACAACGCTATCCTCGGACGACCCGGACTGAACGCCCTTCGCGCGGTGGTTTCTACCTACCATTTGCTCATGCGGTTCCCCACAGCGGCCGGGATTGGAGAGGTCCGAGGTGACCAGCCGACCGCACGGCAGTGTTTCCTAGCAACTCTCAAAGGGAAGAAGCCCATGGAGGCCCTAAGCGTCGAGTCACTTGACGCCAGAGACGAAGTGGCCTTGCGGCACGGGGAGCCGGCCGAGGGCGTAATCGAAGTTCCCCTCGAAGAAGGCCGCCCGGACCGCACGGTCCGGGTCGGTGCCAACCTCGACTTGGAAGCTCGGCTCCGGTTAGTGGAATTCCTCCGAGCCAATGCAGATGTGTTTGCCTGGTCGGCGGCCGATGTACCTGGGATCGACCCGGAGGTCGTTTCTCACGCCCTCAACGTCGACCCGACCCACCGACCAGTAAAGCAAAAGAAGAGACACTGTGCCCCGGATCGGATCCGGGTGGTCGACCAGGAGGTAGACAAACTCTTGGAGGCAGGTTTCATAAGAGAGGTGAGCTACCCCGAGTGGCTGGCAAACGTCGTACTTGTCCGGAAGGCGAGCGGGAAGTGGAGGATGTGCGTCGACTACACCGACCTGAACAAGGCGTGCCCCAAGGATAGCTTTCCGCTTCCACGGATAGACCAACTGGTCGACGCGACTTTCGGATATCAGCTACTGTCTTTTATGGACGCCTTCTCCGGCTACAACCAAATAATGATGGCTCCACAGGACGAGGAGAAAACTGCCTTCATAACAGACCGGGGGCTGTACTGTTACAAGGTAATGCCCTTCGGTCTGAAGAACGCTGGCGGCACTTACCAGCGCCTCGTCAATAAAATCTTCAAGGAGCAGATCGGCCGGAATATGGAGGTGTACGTGGACGATATGCTGGTAAAAAGCCGCCATGCAGACCAGCACATTGCAGATCTGGAGGAGACTTTCACCACCTTGCGAAAGTTTCGCATGAAGCTAAACCCAGCGAAGTGCGCTTTTGGTGCTTCGGCCGGGAGGTTCCTCGGTTTCATTGTCAACCAACGGGGGATCGAGGCCAACCCGGACAAGATCAAAGCCATCCAAGATATGTCCCCTCCGACCAAAGTGAAGGAGGTTCAGGAGCTCGCTGGAAGGGTCGCCGCGCTCGGACGATTTGTGGCAAAGTCGGCCGAACGCTGCCAACCATTCTTCAAGGTGTTGAAGCGCCCAAAAGACTTCCTCTGGACGGCCGAATGTCATGCGGCGTTCGACCAGCTCAAGGAGTACATGGCGTCTCCTCCCCTGCTGTCCAAGCCGCAAGAGGGGGAGATGCTCTACCTTTACCTGGCGGTCTCCCCAACCGCAGTCAGCGCAGTACTGGTTCGGGAAGAGGCAAGACTTCAGAAGCCTGTGTACTACATCAGCCGAGTCCTCCGGGATGCCGAGACGCGGTACACGAAGGCTGAGAAGATCGCCTTCGCGCTGCTGACTGCGACCAGGAGGCTTCGCCCCTATTTCCAGGCTCATTCTGTCACCCTTTTGACCGATCAACCACTGCGGCAGATTCTCAGCAATCCCGAGAATGCGGGACGGCTGGTGAAGTGGGCAGTAGAACTTGGTGAGTTCGACATCCGCTACCAGCCCCGACCAGCCATCAAGGCCCAGGTGCTCGCGGACTTTCTCGCTGAGTGCACTGTGCAGGAGGCGGAACCTATGCCGCCGGAGACACCCAGCCTCGATCTCCCGATCTGGACGCTCCACATTGACGGGTCGTCGAACCCTGAAGGTGGAGGGGCTGGGCTGGTCCTCACCAATCCCGATGGAGTGATAGCCGAGTATGCCTTGAGGTTCGGATTTCCAGTGACCAACAATGAGGCGGAGTACGAGGCCCTAGTTGCGGGACTCAAACTCGCCAAGGAGCTCGGCATCCGGCGTCTGAAAGTCTTCACCGACTCCCAGCTGGTGGTCGGGCAGGTTCGAGGGGAGTTCGAGGCGCGGAGCCCGACCATGCAGAGCTACGTCCGGAAGGTGCAAACACTCATTCTCGACCTCGGCAGTGTTGACATTCAGCAGGTCCCGAGGAGCGAAAATGCCAGGGCCGACAGGTTGTCCCGCCTAGTGGACGCAGACGCGCACAACTTGTCGAGGGCAATCTACCTGGAGACCCTGGATGCCCCGAGCATTGACGGAGCTGGAGCGGTGATGGCAATTGATCCGGAGCCGTCTTGGATGGACCCGCTCGTCGCCTACCTCGCCGAAGGAATCCTCCCTGAAGACGAAGATCAGGCCCGGCGGCTTGTAAAGAAGTCCGCCCACTACGTACTTTATGAAGGGAGGCTGTATCGGACCTCGTTTACCGCCCCCCTCTTAAGGTGCCTCCGCCCCGCAGAAGCGGCCTACGCCCTCGGCGAAGTCCACGAAGGCATCTGCGGATCGCACTTGGGGGCTAGGTCCTTGGTGCATAAGATCATGAGGCAAGGCTACTATTGGCCGACCTTGTTGGAGGACTCGAAGGACCACGTGCGGAAATGCGACGCCTGCCAGCGCCACGCCAACGTCCAGAGAGTCCCCTCTGTCCCCTTGGCGCCAATCACCGCGCCCTGGCCCTTCGCACAGTGGGGAATGGATATCCTCGGACCATTCCCCGTCGCTTCGGCCCAGCGAAAATTTTTGATTGTCGCCATCGACTACTTCACCAAGTGGGTGGAGGCAGAGCCACTGGCCACCATCACGGAGTCACAAGTCCGGAAGTTCGTGAAGAAGAACATCATTGTCCGATTTGGAGTACCTCGGGTCCTCATCTCGGATAACGGTCGACAGTTTGATAACAAGCACTTCCGGAACTTCTGCGAGGAATTCGGGATCGAGCATCGGTTCACATCCGTGTCGCATCCCCAAACCAACGGCGAGGCCGAGGTCACAAATCGGACAATCCTCCAAGGTATCAAAGCGCGGATCGGCCGGACGGGGCAAGCTTGGGTCGAGGAACTCGAGAATGTCCTTTGGGCGTATCGGACCACACAACGGACTCCTACTGGAGAGACGCCTTTCAGCCTAACCTATGGCACGGAAGCCGTTGCCCCCGTGGAGCTCGGACTCCCCTCGCCTCGGGTGGCCGCGCACCGACCCGAGGCCAATTCAGAGCAACTCCGAGGGAACTTGGATCTCTTGGAAGAGGCAAGGGAAATGGCTCAGGTTCGGATGGCAATGTATCAGCAGAGGGTGGCCCGATATTACAACTCCAAAGTCCGACCGAAGCTTTTCAGAATTGGAGATCTGGTGCTGAGGCGAGCTAAGGCATCTCAACCTACGGAAGGTGGGAAGCTAGCGCCAAATTGGGAAGGCCCGTATAAAGTTCGTTGGGTAAACCGACCTGGCTCCTACCAGTTGGAAGCCCTAGATGGCCGAGAAATTCCAAGGGGCTGGAATTCCGCTAACCTGCGGATGTATTACCAGTAGAACAACAAGGCCAGAAAGACAATTTAAAAAGGTGCAATACTTTTCATTTCAATAATTTCTGGTTACAATAGCGTGTTCGTGTGATTACAAGGAATTCCCAGAGGGGAATTAGGGAGTAAAGAAAGTAAAGAAGAGGTGGGGACCCAAACCCTCAACCCAGGGCGGCTGCAGTCCCACCAGAAGTGGGTGCTTCTAACCGGAGGCGCCATCCAGCACCTCACCAAAAAGAGGAGGAGCCGCCGCAGAAGAAGCTCCCGCTGCCCCCAGGGGAACGCCGCCTCCAAAGGATATTCCCATCTTCCCCAGTGGTAGGGAAGAGAAGGGATTCAAGGGGGAAGAGTATATGGAGGCGCGGTCCCGGATTGAGCGTCCGGCGCAGAGCTCAACCGGGAGGCTGAACTTCAAGGAGGGGAGATGTGATCCCGGATGAAACGCCTAGAGCGGAGTTCCGCCGGGGAGACCCTCCTTGTTGATCCCAGATGAAACGGCTAGTTGGCTGAAGTTGTAAGGGGAGCGCCTCCCCTTTCCTTCGACAGGAGTCTCTCAGTCATATGCCAAGGAGGAGGTCCGCGATCCATGGCAACCTGCAGCTCCGGCTTGGCAAATTCCATCGTACCTGCACCTGTATTTATAGCCAAGCTGCGGCCCCCTGGTAGTTCCGATACGGGTGGCTCCAATAAATGCAGGCGCACTGAATCCGGAGCCGTTCCGGCTCCCGAGGCGTATCTCCCCGCGATTTCCTAAGCGTCATTCTCCTTAAATCGCATTCTTTGTGCAGGACGATCCGGGTGACGTATACCCCTAGGTCCACGTGTCTCCGCTCGCGCCCAGGCCGCATCCTCCTCGAAGAACCCGCGTATCGCGGCCGCTCAACTAACACTCCTCACCAGCAGCAACTGGCGATCTGATTTCCCAGGTAACGCATTAATTAGCGTTTAATACCCTTCTCGTGTTCCCCCCAGGCAACGCTTGGAGGAGAGGAGAAACACGGTCGCGGCTGGGCACGGAGAAACCCCGATGGGCGGCGAGCGACAAGTGGCCGACCAACGAGCGGAATTTCCCTGAGGCTTGACAACCCTCAGATGCCTGGCTAACCCGATGATCATCCCGGGAGCAGACTAGCCGGAAGCCCCGACCGGTCGCCTCGGCTTGCGCCAGCCTTGGCCGACCAACGAGCGGAATTTCCCTGAGGCTTGACAACCCTCAGATGCCTGGCTAACCCGATGATCATCCCGGGAGCAGACTAGCCGGAAGCCCCGACCGGTCGCCTCGGCTTGCGCCAGCCTAGGCCGACCAACGAGTGGAATTTCCCTGAGGCTTGACAACCCTCAGATGCCTGGCTAACCCGATGATCATCCCGGGAGCAGACTAGCCGGAAGCCCCGACCGGTCGCCTCGGCTTGCGCCAGCCTAGGCCGACCAACGAGTGGAATCTCCCGAGGCTCGGCCCTCGGATGCCTGGCTAACCCGATGATCATCCCGGGAGCAGACTAGCCGGAAGCCCCGACCGGTCGCCTCGGCTTGCGCCAGCCTAGGCCGACCAACGAGCGGAATTTCCCTGAGGCTTGACAACCCTCAGATGCCTGGCTAACCCGATGATCATCCCGGGAGCAGACTAGCCGGAAGCCCCGACCGGTCGCCTCGGCTTGCGCCAGCCTAGGCCGACCAACGAGTGGAATCTCCCGAGGCTCGGCCCTCGGATGCCTGGCTAATCCGATGATCATCCCGGGAGCAGACTAGCCGGAAGCCCCGACCGGTCGCCTCGGCTTGCGCCAGCCTTGGCCGACCAACGAGCGGAATTTCCCTGAGGCTTGACAACCCTCAGATGCCTGGCTAACCCGATGATCATCCCGGGAGCAGACTAGCCGGAAGCCCCGACCGGTCGCTTCGGCTTGCGCCAGCCTTGGCCGACCAGCGAGCGGAAGAATTTCCTGAGGCCTAACCCTCGGATGCCTGGCTTAGCGCCGGAAGAATTTCCTGAGGCCTAACCCTCGGATGCCTGGCTTAGCGCCGGAAGAATTTCCTGAGGCCTAACCCTCGGATGCCTGGCCTAGCGCCGGAAGAGTTTCCTGAGGCCTAACCCTCGGATGCCTGGCTCAGCGCCGGAAGAGTTTCCTGAGGCCTAACCCTCGGATGCCTGGCTTAGCGCCGGAAGAATTTCCTGAGGCCTAACCCTCGGATGCCTGGCTTAGCGCCGGAAGAATTTCTTGAGGCCTAACCCTCGGATGCCTGGCCTAGCGCCGGAAGAGTTTCCTGAGGCCTAACCCTCGGATGCCTGGCCTAGCGCCGGAAGAGTTTCCTGAGGCCTAACCCTCGGATGCCTGGCTCAGCGCCGGAAGAGTTTCCTGAGGCCTAACCCTCGGATGCCTGGCTCAGCGCCGGAAGAGTTTCCTGAGGCCTAACCCTCGGATGCCTGGCTTAGCGCCGGAAGAATTTCCTGAGGCCTAACCCTCGGATGCCTGGCTTAGCGCCGGAAGAGTTTCCTGAGGTTTAACCCTCGGATGCCTGGCCTAGCGCCGGAAGAACTTCGGGAATCAAAAGTCAGCAAGAAGCAACCAAGAGCTAAAAAAAAAAAAAAAAAAAAAAAAAAAAAAAAAAAGAGGACGAGGGCGAGATGAAGAAATATTCAACGTGCATTAATTTTCAGGGCCGAGGCCCATACAATTGGGCAAAACGCCGACATACAAAAATAAAAAAGACAATGAAAGGTACAAGAGGTCAGCTTGGAGGAACTCCCGGGTCGGGAACGCCGGGCTCGTCCGCGGGAGGTAGGGAAGCAGCAGGAGAACCAGCAGGCGATGGCGCCGGAGAGGAGTCCAGGAGGGAGATCTCGCTCAGGTCAACTTCGGGATACTTAGCCGACACCCTTGCCAGGCCCTCCTCGAAGCCCAAGGTGAAGGCTTCGGCCCCCGCGTCCGACGCGTCATGGACAAACTCGTCAGACTGGCGATAGGTCCGCACTGCCTCCGACATATCATGGGCGAACTCGGCGGACTGGCGATAAGCCTCTACCGCCTGACGCCCGATTTCCGCCCTCTTCTCGGCCAGCTCCGCCTCAGCTCGCTCCATAATCTGAGCCTTGGCCTCCAAGACCTTCGCCACAATCCGGCCTTCGGCCTCAGAGGAGACCCTCAGCAGATCAGCCTGAGCCTCTTTATGCTTCGCCTCGGTAGCAACCCGAGCGGCCTCGGCTTCCTTCAGGCGCGAACGGAGCTCTTGGACGTCCGTGCATGACTTCTCCAGGGCCGACTCCAGTTCGCCTAGTTTGGCTTCAAAAGAGCGGATTCGGTCGCAGGCGTTGTCGGCAGACCGCTGGGCCTTCTCCCACCGCTCTCGATAGTCCGCGATCTTCCGGGACTGCTTTTCAGCCCGTTCCTCCGCCCTCTTGACCCTGCTTTCGAGGCCCGAGGCGGCTTTGAGTTGCTCCCGAGCCTCTGACAGTTGCTCCTCCAGGGCGGCGAAGCCGAGTGCCCGCTCTTCGGCCTCCCGGAGCCTCGCCTCGAGGTCCCCGGTCGTCCTGCCTGCCGCAGCCCGGCCTCCCTCTTCCATTGCTTTCAGCCGGTCCTCGGCCTTCGCCAAAAGCCCCGCCTGTTCCTTGTAGCACTCCTCCAGATGGATCATGTACTGGGCGAGCTAAGAAATAGGAAAAATAAGGGAGTCAGGCGGAGAACAACAGAGCCAATAAATGGTGAAAGACGGCCAGAAGAACACTCACCGACATGAGACAGACGCAGCTGGCGGCCCCAACGTCAGAGACATCCAACTCCCGGACCCGCCGACGGTCCTTCTCCAGCAACACTGTTTCGATGAGATTTCGGGCGCCATCGGTAGTGAAGGCAGACCCCGATTTCTCCCCGGAGCCGGATGGTGGTTCTGCAGCCTTACCCTTATCCATCGCCTGGGGAAGAGTCCGGCTGATCGCGCTCGGGGCGGGGGTCGCCCCAGGAATTGATAGGGTCCCGCTCGGCCGGGGCCTCGGCGCGTCCCTCCTCGAGTCATCAGGAGCCGACCGAGTCGAAGGCCGGGTCGGGGACCGATCACGTCCGACCCGTCCGTCTTGAGCAGGCTCAGGTGGCACCTCCGGAGTAGCGGCAACCTTACCACCGGAGGGCTGATACAGCGTCAGCTGCCGGTCGGTGCCCACGACATCTCCCTGACCGGTGGGCCCGGACTCGTCGGTCGGCATCGGAGGTATCTCCTTACGGGACTTCTTCGCCGGTGGGGCCCCGCTCGGAAGAGCTCGTTTCCTCCTCCAGACTGCTTCCAGCAGGGACGCCCTACCAACAGCCTTCGACTTCACCGACCGCATGACGTCGTCGACCTCTGCAAGAAGGACGGGATAGTCAGGGACTGAGAAACCGAAAGGAAGAAGGAACGAAAGAGAAGAAAAGAGCTAAAGAAACGATGGCGGACTCACGGTCGGTGGGGACCGAGCTCAAACCGACGTTCACCAAGGTATCCTCAGAAATAAGGCGGCCCACCGGGGGAAGCTGGCCCTCGGCGACCAACCCCTTCAAGGCGGCGACGCCCTCGGATTCCTCCCTCGACAACTTCGACAGGCCAATTGGGGACTTCACCGGCGTCCCCCAGATTGCCCTGATTTCCCAGGAGGGGTCTGCATCAACGAAAAAGAAGCGCTCCTTCCAGTGGTGAATGGAGGTAGGACCCTCCTTGACAAGGCCGCACCCTCGCCGCGCTGCGAAGCACCACCACCCTTTGTCCTGGGGGTGGCCGCTCAGGCCGTAGAGCTCCCAGAAAACGTTCAAGGTGGCGGGAATCGCATGCAAGCGACAGAGAACCTGGAAGACCGTCAGAGCACGCCACGAGTTCGGCACCAGTTGCGTCGGTGCCATTCCTAAACCCCGGAGCACCTGTAAGACTAGGTCTGAAGGGGGAAAGCGGAACCCGGCCTGGAGGATGCCCTCATTGATGGCGATCTTCCCTCGAGGAGGATGAGACATCCTCTCCTCAGGCCCTGGGAGCGTGACATTGCAGGCCTCGGGAAGGTGGTACCGAGCCACAAATCCGTCTAAGTCCTCGGCGACCAGTTTTGACTTGATGCTATCTGCTCCCACTTCGCCCATCCCTAATGGCCAATCTACGGTCAGGACGGGGTCAAGAAGGAGGGAAAGGCCGGAACGACTGGGGTGCACTAGTACAAAAAGAAAAAGTATGAAGAGCTCAAAGTAGAAGAGTGGGAAACTCACTTGAAGAGGAGGAAGAACGGCTCCGAGAGCGTCAAAGGAAAAGCAAGCGAACGTTTCGGCGGCAACAATGGTAGCGCAAAGGAGAAACTCGAAAATGTCCGTAAAGAAGAAGACGGACGGGGGAGGGCCCCCGATTAAATAGGCGAAAGGGCAAGTGACACCTCGATGACGCCAGAAGACGCCTGGCCGCCGAAGGGTCGCTCGCACCCCAAAGGCGAATCGACACCATTAAGGAAGGATGTCCGCCGAAATCCTCAGGTTGCCAGGTCAGCAGCAACCGCCATACGCCATAAAGAAGGCGGGAAGCTTGAAGCGCGCGCGCCTCTCCGAAGGATGGCGGCAATCTCGAAACATCACTCCCTTCACCTGTTCCCCTTCTGGTTCCAGGCTCGGAAGTGGGGGGCTACTGTTATGGGGGAATTGAGCCGCCATGCCCCACGTGATCGGCACGCGTATCCAGGAAAGCTACAGCTGCCCTATGATCCAGCACTCCGACCCCGAGTCGGACCTCCTCGGCTCCGCAGCCCGACCCCGGGTCGGCTGCCCTATGATCCAGCACTCCGACCCCGAGTCGGACCTCCTCGGCTTCGCAGCCCGACCCCGGGTCGGCTGCCCTATGATCCAGCATTCCGACCCCGAGTCGGAGATCTTTTGATAACGACAGGCTATTCTCCAGAGGCACGCCGCGGCCTCCTGCTCCACTACTCCCTGCAACGGCTGTACCCGATGCTGCCCACGATCTCCTGTATCAACCGTACAAAGCGGAGCTCCACTACGCCCTGCCATGACCGTACCCAGCGCTGCTCCACGACGCCCCGTAACGGCCATGTCAGTGGCCATTCTATCGTGCCCCACGACGACAAACCTCCCTGAGAGACCTCCCAGCCAGGTATATATGCGGCTGGGGGGAGAAGGGGGGGGTAAGCAATACCTCCCAGAGCACTCTCTCCCACTTGTGATTATCATCTCTCCTCCTCCAATCTCCTCTGACTTGACCGTCGGAGGGCCATCACCACCCTGGTGGTGGTGCAAGGCTTGTTTGCAGGTTCCTTGGCGGAAGGTGGAGCGCAACCAGCACCAACCAAGACAACTCAGGCGGAACCCCGTTCACACCGTCGTGAACTGTTGCTGGTGGTCCAAACCGAGAACGATTGACACGACGGTGTGAACGGGGTTCCGCCTGAGTTGTCTTGGTTGGTGCTGGTTGCGCTCCACCTTCCGCCAAGGAACCTGCAAACAAGCCTTGCACCACCACCAGGGTGGTGATGGCCCTCCGACGGTCAAGTCAGAGGAGATTGGAGGAGGAGAGATGATAATCACAAGTGGGAGAGAGTGCTCTGGGAGGTATTGCTTACCCCCCCCTTCTCCCCCCAGCCGCATATATACCTGGCTGGGAGGTCTCTCAGGGGGGTTTGTCGTCGTGGGGCACGATAGAATGGCCACTGACATGGCCGTTACGGGGCGTCGTGGAGCAGCGCTGGGTACGGTCATGGCAGGGCGTAGTGGAGCTCCACTTTGTACGGTTGATACAGGAGATCGTGGGCAGCATCGGGTACAGCCGTTGCAGGGAGTAGTGGAGCAGGAGGCCGCGGCGTGCCTCTGGAGAATAGCCTGTCGTTATCAAAAGATCTCCGACTCGGGGTCGGAATGCTGGATCATAGGGCAGCCGACCCGGGGTCGGGCTGCGAAGCCGAGGAGGTCCGACTCGGGGTCGGAGTGCTGGATCATAGGGCAGCCGACCCGGGGTCGGGCTGCGGAGCCGAGGAGGTCCGACTCGGGGTCGGAGTGCTGGATCATAGGGCAGCTGTAGCTTTCCTGGATACGCGTGCCGATCACGTGGGGCATGGCGGCTCAATTCCCCCATAACACTAACTTTTTTGAGAATGATGACAATGCATATGGACAGGAAAATGATGATGACACATTGGTTGCTTCTACACAGAAACAGTTATGGAAAAAAAGGAGTATTTTTTTTGATTTACCTTATTGGGAGTATAATCTTCTTCGACATAATCTTGATGTCATGCACATAGAAAAGAATGTTTGCGATAACTTGATTGGAACATTGTTAAATCTTGATGGAAAGACCAAAGACAACTTGAAAGCGCGTCTTGATTTGAAAGATATGGGCATACGACAAGAGCTTCATCCGAAAGAGCTTGATAATGATAAATTTTTTATACCTCCTGCATGTTACACAATGTCTACTCAAAATAAGGATCTTTTCCTAATGGTTCTGAAAAATATGAAGGTTCCTGATGGGTATGCATCGAATATTTCACGGTGCGTAAATCTTAAAGAGCGAAGACTTTCAAATCTTAAAAGTCACGATTGTCATATTTTGATGCAAGATATACTTCCATTTTCTTTAAGATCGTCAACGCCGAATCAAGTTCTTGTAATTGTTTCTCAGTTGTCATCATTTTTTAAAGCATTGTGTTCAAAAGTTCTTGATCCTAGGGTGCTTGATCAATTGGAGTCTAATGTTGCCCTTACATTATGCCATATGGAAAAGATCTTTCCTCCTAGATTTTTTACTATTATGGTTCATCTACTCATTTACTTAGCGGCGGAAGCTAAACTTGGTGGACCGGTTCAATACCGATGGATGTATCCTATTGAGAGGTGATTTTGCTAAACTCTAATGTCTATATTTATAAATCATATCGGTGTTGTTTTTGATCTTAAAAATTTCTCGTTGAAGGTTTCTGATGCGCTTAAAGGATTATGTACGCAATCGAGCCTATCCCGAGGGCTCGATTGCTGAAGGATATATTGCTGAGGAGTGTTTGACATTTTGCTCGAGATATCTCGAAGGTGTTGAAACTGCTCTCAATCGACCTCCAAGGAATTTTGATATTGTAGAGAATGCAGAAATTTACAAGTTCTCATCTGCGGGAAGAGTTTTGGGGACAGTTAAAAGTGTTGTTCTTGACCAAAAATCATTAGCACAAGCACATCGCTATGTGTTACTTCACAGTGATATAATATCCGAGTATCGCAGGTTAGTATGATTGTAATCTTCTTATCTGTCATATCAGATATAAATGCTTAGCTAAAGAGTTTATGATCGTGCAGAGAATTTTTAGTAACTCAGCGAAGCATCAACAATAACATTCGTCCTACCCCAAGGATTGAGCAAAGATGGTTGGTTGAGTTATTTCCTGAATGGCTATTCAAACAGGTTAGACATTTAATACATTAGGTATTTTCATAATTTTTTAATACATTGTCATTGAATAATTAATCATTGCTTCTATAATTTTTTAGGTGCCCACGATGATGGAGGAAAATTGTTCCGATGAATTAATAGTCATTGCTCGAGGTCCGAACAATATTGTCAATAGATATGATGGGTTCATTATAAATGGTTTTAAATTTCATACTAAAGAATGTGAGAAATTTAGAAAAACCCAAAACAGTGGTGTTATGGTTGATGCGGAGGGAAAAACTTATTACGGTGCACTGAAGGATATTTATGAGCTGGATTATTATGGAAACTTTAAGGTAGTACTATTTCGATGTGATTGGGTGGATATAAACTCATCTAGAGGTTTGAGACAAGACATAAATGGTTTCACACTTGTAAATTTTTCAAAGTTGATACATACCGGTGTGCTATTGAAAGATGACCCATTCATTTTTTTATCTCAAACTCGACAAGTGTTTTTTGTACAAGACTCAAAAGATAAAGATTGGTCTGTTGTCATTAAGATTAAACCTAGGGACTTGTATGATATAGGAAAAGGGTTGGAAGAGGAGGATAATGAGACTTATACTCAGTGTATGCCTTTTAATATTATGTCGATTGATGGACAATGAAAGAGTATAGTTTCGTAATGGTAAGAAAAATTTGCTAGTCTGTTTCTATGTTACCGATACTGACTTTTCTACTAGTAGCGTATGAATATTATGTTGTCATTCCCTTAGCTTTGCAGTATGTTATTTTGGATTCTCTCCTTTCATAATTACAAGAATATTATGTTGTCATGTGTAATGAATGATCTTTGATCTTGGAATTATTTTGGTGGAGGCATCGGCTCTTATTGTACAAGTTCTGCCTATCAGACTGTGGACACAAACAGTGAACACTAATCATTCAAATTAGCCGGACAGGAACTATTAGTAGTATTATAGAATTTAACCTTCATATTTAAATTTGTTCTTGAAATATAAATTAGCCTTCAGTGATTATAGATGATAAGGAACTTCATACTCTGCATGCAAAAAGAGAAGAGAGGAGGTCGGGAGCTTAATGCAGCTTGCAAATCTCATACATGGGTAACTTATTAGTAGTTGTTGAAACTTCATTCTTCTACACCTCAATGTCTAGTTGGAGAAAAGGTTTGTGCTTCATCCACTGTTTGCAATTAGATGCTTGAAATTTTCTGTCTGCTCTGGCCTAATCTGCTTATTCTTTTTTTATGGATTGTGATTTATGTGGTTTGCTATGAGCTGGTTCAATAGTGATTAGGTAGTGATTTAGTGTGTTATTTGGATTTTTTCCCTGTTCTCTTGGGCTCATGGCGATGTTTTTAGAACTTGCTGTATGGCCTCATACTGCTTGCTGGTCTATAGAATGACCATACCAACACAAGCTACAGATCTGTAATGAAAGTTGGAAACAAGGTGTAAAAACCCTGTTAAGCTTCGTATTGAGTTATATGAGCTTGATTCAGGGTTGGTTCACCCATGCATCAGTCTCAAGGGGCTGCCTTGTACTAGATCACACTAAAAGGGTTGAACATGCATTTGCGCACCCCTGGATACTTGTTTATGACTACACAAGTTCCTATTGGAGGGTTAAATATGTCCGAGTACTATGGATCTATTACCGATCACATTATTGCTCCCAAATTAAAATATGCTGATACATTTTGTTTATCCTTTTTCAGCAGAAGACATTAGAGAATTTCAAGAACATTATCCTATTATCTTTGCCACAGGTATCATTTCTTTCTCCATTAATAATAATGGCTTCTTCTTTCTCAGATAGTTTTAGTTTGCAGTGAGAGATATGGGATGATTATGCTGTTAACGTACTCTTGAAGGCATGCCATAATACACAGAAATATTGATGCAGACCTGGAAATCTTGTTCTCTTTCCTTCACCTTTCTAATTATATTTCCTTTCCCCACCGGGATTCTTCAGTTACTTTTTGTAATCAAGGATAAACAAATTTGGATGAGACCTACATGATTTTTCTTTAATTCCTTATTTCCTTTTGAACTGTCTTATAATCTTTTAGTCCTCTGTTGCAAATAATCTAAATTGAATTACATATTAACAAATGCATATGATCAGGCAATGGGGCATTAGCTTCTGTAAAAAATTGTATGTCTTTTACTTTCAAGGCTGATCACACTCTCACATGTTCGTATTCTAATTAAAATTTCTGCTGTTATTTGATAGTTACTTCTTCTGTAGAGATGGCTATGTCAACAAAAAACAACTGAATGCCTAGATATTGTGATGTTCTAGAACAACTCAAATAGATAAACTTGGAAACTTCTGCTAGAGAAAATATTTTGATCCATATGAATTTAATGCAGTTTTTAAGTATATCTTTATTTTTACTGTATATTTGTGACCCTTTTCGTTGCCTAATCATGTACATAAAAAATAATAGTACTTGTACATGTGTATGGAATTGCCCCAGGATTCTTTTCCCTCGCTGACTTGGCTCCTGTATGGATAATTGTACCAGCACATTTTTTTGGTTTATTCTACCCTATAATGATTTTATAGGGTTAAAAAAAAAATGATCTCCTGCAACCCAATCCGCAACCCTATAATGCTTGAAATTTTCTGTCTGCTCTGGCCTAGTTGGAGAAAAGGTTTGTGATTCATCCACTGTTTTTAATATTTTATGATTTATACATTAGTTACTCTTGCATTTTTAAACGGATTTCAATTGCTTAAGTACTTGCTTAGGTAACAAAATGCACCAAGGAAAACGATTCAGAGATGTGGAGTTCCAGCAGTCTCAGGTGGGATCTTCTTCTGCTCAGTCCATGCGATCCCAGCAGCCCCAGCAGCACGAGTCCGAGTCTCAGCATGAGTTCCAGTCTCAGCAACATCCAGGCCAGGAGGTTATGGATGACTTGCATATCCAAGGTAATTTGATTTAAAGTGCATATATTAAGTTCATTTACAATCTAATTATTTTAATTAATTTGCCTCCAATGTTTTAATTATTATTTTTTATAGATGAACAAGGGAGAGTGAGGTTGACACGGGGTTCCTCTCGAGCACGGGATGTGTGGTAGCTTCGTGAGGATGAGAAGATGGTCGTCGAATGCAACGAACTAGGGCAGCCCATCAAGAGGGCTGGAAGCCTTTTATCAAGTTTCTTAGGATCAGTTGCGCGTAGGGGTCAGTTGTGTCTGCTCAACTATCATAAGTGGAATGATATGCTTCCTTCTTATAAAGTTGAGCTTCTTAAATTTGTACAGGTAAAGTGTGGAGTGATTGATTAAAACCCTATTTGATTTTGATGAGCTCAAAGCATTAGAGTATATATGTTGTTTACTAATGAATTCAATTGAGTGTTTCAGTGAAAATCTTGTCTAAGTGTCTCAAGACTTGGTTCATAATATTTTGGATAAGTTAAGAAGTCAGTTTGAACCAAAGTCTGAGACTCGAGTCGACTCCAGAGTATTACGAGTCGACTCCAAGCGTATCAGGATCACTGACACGGGCTCGAGTCGACTCCTGACCATTACGAGTCGACTCCAATTGAGAACAGATAGACAAATAGAAAGCATCAACTCAAAATCTGTCAGCGAGTCGACTCCTGAAGTGCGCGAGTCGACTCCGATGTTTACCGAGTCGACTCCAAGGAGTTACAGGCAGAAAAGTCAGAGAGCGGTTTTCGACCCTGAGATTCGAGTCGACTCCTGTGGAACGCGAGTCGACTCCGATGGTTGGCAGGTCGACTCCAAAGATAGTGAGAGTCGACTCTCAGCAGTACACAAGGCAAAAGTCAGAGAGCGTTTTTCGGACTCTGAGATTCGAGTCGACTCCCGCATTGTACGAGTCGACTCCGAGACACCGCGACCCCAAAGAAGACAGAAGACCAATTTGCTGTCTCTGAGATTCGAGTCGACTCCCAGACAGCTCGAGTCGACTCCAAGGCAGCGCTTCACCAAAAACACAGAAGACTAAGTTTCGGAAATTGAGAGCCGAGTCGACTCCGGAACAGTTCGAGTCGACTCCAAGACTGGACGAGCCAAAAGACAGTAGATCGAGAGTTCGGGCTCTGAGCGCCGAGTCGACTCCCAGGATTGTCGAGTCGACTCGAGTGGACCAAGTTCAAAAATAGATCCACGGACTCCATGGGATGAGCCGACTCCGAAAATGCCAAGTCAGCTCCAGAAGTTGGCGAGTCGACTCCGGGTCAAGTCGAGTCGACTCCCAGTCGAAGAGGCGACTTTAATTCAAATCCGGAACAGTTGCCGAGTCGACTCCAGAAAAGCATGAGTCGACTCCCGCTACAGCCGAGTCGACTCCTGATCGCGCGAGTCGACTCCAACCCACCAACGGACATATTGTCAAGCTGTGTAGAGTGTGCAGAACGGGCAGAAAAAGGTCTCTAACGGCTAGTTTCCGTGGGGGATGGCTTAAATAGCCACAAAGGACTGTAGCAAGGCAGAGAACAACCATTCCACTCAAAGTAATCAAGCTTTCAATCTCTGCAACCTGATTTTCAACGGAAAAGAGGGAAGAGCAACATTAACTGCATCCACCTACTTCTTCCCAACATTGAAAGAGATCTCCTCCTGCATTCAAGTCGACCAGACATTCAAGAGGAGACCCGAAGTTCAAGAAGCCCTACTCTACTCCAACTCAAATGTGTTTGAGGGCTTCTAACTTCTCTTTTGTTTATATTGTTATTTATCTGCTTTTGAGAAGCTCTGTTTTTCTGTTACTCCTTTTTACTTCCATCTTGTCTTTGCTTGGTTCAATTGGGGGATTGAATCAAGGGTATTGAGGTTGGTTGGTGAGCCGAGTGTAAAACCAACGTGTAAGGGTTCGATTGTGATCCCGGAAAAACAATCGGGTTGGTTCTAGTCGGTGAGCCTGGGAAAACCGACCGAGTTCGTTGTGAGCTCGTAAAACAACAAGTTTGGTTATGAGCTTGGAAAACAACCGGCTGTAATCCAAGGAGTTATAGTGAATTCCCAAGTGAGACTTGGGGAGTGGACGTAGGAGCAAGGGTTAGCTCCGAACCACTATAAAATATTGTGTTTGTGATTGTTTGTCTCTCTCTATCTCTCGCATTTCATTCACCGCACATAGAAACTAATTAATCATCTCGCAAAAGCATTAATTAGTTATCCACAAAAGTTTTAATAGCCAAATTATTTTAAAACCCAATTCACCCCCCCCTCTTGGGTTGTCTATCTGGGCAACAAGTGGTATCAGAGCCTAAACTCTTCTACCCTAAGAGTCAAAGATCAAAATGACAACCCCATTTGGATCTTCCTACATTGAGGGTCAGTCCACCCAAAGACCCCCATTCTTTAATGGATCTGACTACTCATATTGGAAGGCTAGGATGAGAATATTCATCCAAGCCCAAGACTATGAGATGTGGATCATTGTAGCAAATGGGCCATACATCCCATCCATTTATGTAGAGGGGGTCACTGTACCCAAACTCGAAAAGGATTGGGATGAACACGACATGAGAAAGGCACAACTCAATTCTAAAGCAATGAATGTGCTTTACTGTGCACTAGATAGGAATGAATTCAATAGAGTCTCTACTTGCAATTCTGCAAAAGAGATTTGGAATAGACTTGAAGTGACCCATGAGGGCACGAATCAAGTCAAAGAATCCAAAATAAATATATTGGTTCATAAGTATGAACTATTTAAAATGGATTCTAATGAAACAATCACTTGCATGTTCACTAGATTCACTGACATTATCAATGGCCTAAAAAGCCTTGGCAAAAACTATACTAACAGTGAGCTTGTCAGGAAGATTCTTCGATGTCTACCAAGGTCATGGGAAGCCAAGGTGACGGCAATCCAAGAAGCTAAGGACTTGAACAAGCTTCCACTTGAAGAGCTCCTTGGATCCCTAATGACTCACGAGCTAACCATGAAGCAACACAGCGAAGAAGAGTCCTCACATAAGAAAAAGGTAATAGCTTTTAAATCCACATCATCTAACAAAGATTTGTCTTGCAGTAGCAGCAGTGAAGAAGAAGATCATGAGGGAGATGATGATGAGGCTCTTCTTGTGCGCAAGTTCAGAAAATTCATCAACCACAAGAAGTCCTATCATCAAAGGAGAGGCCCCTCAAATTTCTATCGCAAGGATAAAGGTAAGGAAAGGAAAAATGAGGGGATTGGATGCTATGAGTGCAAGAAGCCGGGACACATCAGAGCTGAGTGTCCCTTACTTAAGAAGGGCAGCAAGTACAAGAAGAAGAAAGCCCTTGTCACCACCTTATCGGACTCCGACGCATCATCTTCATCATCGGATGAGGAACAAGAAGAAAAGGCCAATTTCTGCTTCATGGCCAACGAAAATGAGGTAACATCCGAAACGCATCTAGATTTTACTTTTGATGAACTTTATGATGCATTTAATGAACTAATGATTGAATATAAGGCTATAAACATTAAGAATAAAGAGCTAAAACTAGCTAATCAAACTTACATACATAAATATGATAAACTAGTTAAGGATAAGGACTGTATCACCAAAGAAAATCTAGAACTTAAGACAACCAACCAACTCTTAATTAAAAAAACTAACACCTTAAGTAAAGATAATGAAAAACTAACTAAGGAAATTTCAGAACTTAAAAATAATAAACAAATCTTAAACGAAAATCTCATAAAAGACTTGAATACTCTAAAAACGGAAAAACAAACTCTAACTAAAGAACTTGGAAAATACAAACCTTTGGTTGAGAAATTTACTTATAGTTCTGAAAAATTAAATATGATACTTAATAGTCAACGTGCAGTATTCAATAGAGCAGGTTTAGGATATAAACCTAAAAATAAGCAAAAACTTCTTAGTAACTTCTTTGTTAAAGCAGGAGAAAGTAAAACTAAGAAAATAACCTATTTTTGTTGTGGAAAATTAGGACATAAGGCAAATGTGTGTAATTATAGAAAAGAAAAAACAAAAGGAAAAATTAAAAGGGTGTGGGTTCTAAAAGGAACCAACTTGACTAACCATGAAGGACCCAAGAAAACTTGGGTACCTAAGATTACATGATTTGCTTGTGTAGGAGTGTCTTGCAGCCAAGGTCAACAAAAATTGCTGGTACTTGGATAGTGGCTGCTCAAGACACATGACGGGTAACAAGGATCAATTCTTCACCCTTGAAGCTAAGAAGGGAGGTGCTGTGACTTTTGGAGACAATAACCAAGGTCACATCATTGGTATAGGTAAAGTTCAAATTACCCCTTCTACTTTTATTGATAATGTTCGATATGTTGATGGTCTTAAGCATAATTTATTAAGCATTAGTCAATTATGTGATAGAGGCTATAATGTTATGTTTAAACCATCACTATGCATCATAACAAACCCAAATGATAATAGTTTAGTTTTTAAAGGAATAAGACGTGGGAATGTGTATGTTGTAGATCTTGAGGATCTTGCCAAACACAACCCATGCTTAGTTGTTAATGAAACTAAGGACAATGATGCTAGTTGGTTATGGCACCGTAAGTTAGGTCATGCAAGCATGGACACAATATCTAAACTAGTTAAAAGAGATTCTGTGATAGGTTTGCCAAAACTAAGATTTGAAAAGAGTAAAATATGTGAAGCTTGTCAATATGGCAAACAATCTAGGAACTCCTTTAAATCCATAAAATGTGTCTCTACCTCTAGACCTCTAGAATTATTACACATGGACCTATTCGGACCAACTAGAACAACAAGCCTAGGTGGAAATAAATATGGTCTAGTCATTGTAGATGATTATTCTAGATACACTTGGGTTATGTTCTTAGCACATAAAGATCAAGCTTTTTCAGTGTTTAAAAAGTTTCATAAGGAAGTAACCAATGCTAGAGATACTACAGTAATAGCTATTAGAAGTGACCATGGTACCGAATTTGAAAATCATTTATTTGATGAGTTTTGTAGTAAAAAGGGAATAACTCACAATTTTTCTGCACCTAGGACACCACAACAAAATAGAGTTGTGGAGAGGAAAAATAGAACTCTAGAGGAAATTGCTAGAACTATGTTATGTGAAAGTAACCTCCCTAAGTACTTTTGGGGAGAAGCCATTAATACTTCTTGTCATATATTAAATAGAGTTTTATTGAGACCCATTATAAAGAAAACACCTTATGAACTTTGGAAAAACAGAAAACCAAAGGTAAACTACTTTCATGTTTTTGGATGTAGGTGTTTTGTTCATAATAATGGAAAAGATAATCTAGAAAAATGTGACTCAAAATCTGATGAGGCTATATTCTTGAGGTACTCTACAACTAGCAAAGCCTATAGAGTCTTTAATAAAAGAACCCTAGTTATAGAAGAATCTATACATGTTGTATTTGATGATTCTAGTGACATCTCTTCTAGCAAGAGAGTTAATTTTGATGATGATGCTGAAATTCTTGAAGAAAAGATAGATGAGATGACATTACAAGATGATAATCAAAAATTAATTGAAGGTGCATCATCAAGCTAAGAGGCTATTGTGGATCATGGACTAACTAAAGCTTGGAGGTATGCTCACGGGCATCCTAAGGAATTAATTCTAGATGATCCATATCAACCTATTAGGACTAGGGCATCCCTTAGGAACTTAAATAATCATCTAGCCTTTGTTTCTCATTTTGAGCCCAAACACATAGAAGAAGCTGAAAAAGATGTAAATTGGATAAATGCAATGCAAGAAGAATTAAACCAATTTACTAGAAACAAAGTATGGAATCTAGTTGAAAGACCTACTGAATATTCAATTATAGGTACCAAATGGATTTATAAAAATAAACTTGATGAAAATGGTACTGTAATAAGGAATAAGGCTAGATTAGTAGCCAAGGGTTATAATCAAGAAGAAGGTATAGATTTTGATGAAACCTTTGCTCCGGTAGCTAGACTTGAAGCAATTAGACTTTTACTAGCTTTTGCATGCTCTAAGGACTTTAAGTTATTTCAAATGGATGTAAAAAGTGCATTTTTAAATGGGTATATTAATGAGGAGGTATATGTAGAACAACCTCCTGGTTTTGAAAATCATCAATACCCTAATCATGTTTATAAATTGAACAAAGCACTTTATGATTTAAAACAAGCACCTAGAGCATGGTATGAGAGGCTTAGCAAATTCCTATTAGAACATGAGTTCTCTAGGGGTAACGTAGATACTACATTATTTCTAAAGAAGAAAAACAAAGATATGTTGTTAGTACAGATTTATGTTGATGATATTATTTTCGGTGCTACTAACAATCGTCTCTGCGAAGAATTTGCTAACTTGATGCAGAGTGAATTTGAGATGAGCATGATGGGAGAGCTGAATTACTTCCTTAGACTTCAAATCAAACAATCTGAAGGAGGCATCTTCATCAATCAAGCCAAATACATCAAGGAGATGCTCAAGAAGTTTGATATGGAGGGAAACAAATCAATCAGCACCCCCATGAGCTCATCATGCAAATTAGACCAAGATGAATCAGGTAAATCTGTAGATCAGAAACTATATAGAGGTATGATAGGATCTTTATTGTATCTTACTGCAAGTAGACCTGATATCATGTTTAGTGTTTGCATGTGTGCTAGATATCAGGCTAATCCTAAGGAATCATATCTAATTGCAGTAAAGAGAATCTTTAAATACCTAATAGGAACAAAGAATATAGGGTTATGGTATTCTAAAGAATCTAGCCTGAACTTAATAGGTTATACAGATTCAGACTTTGCTGGATGTAAACTTGATAGAAAAAGCACCAGCGGGTCATGTCAATTCCTAGGAGAAAACTTAATATCATGGTTTAGCAAGAAATAAAACTCGGTTGCATTATCTACTGCTGAAGCTGAATATGTTGCAGCCGGGAGTTGTTGTGCTCAAATCTTATGGATCAAACAACAATTAGAAGATTATGGCATTAAACAAGATAAAATATCCATTAATTGTGATAATACAAGTGCCATTAATCTAACTAAAAATCCAATTCAGCATTTAAGAACTAAACATATTGAGATAAGACATCACTTCATAAGAGATCATGTACTGAATGGTGATGTGACACTCCAATTTGTTTATACTGATGATCAATTAGCTGACATTTTTACAAAACCCCTAAGTGAAGAGAGATTTAGTGTGCTTAGGAGGGGATTAGGAGTGATTGATCCATCCTAGTGGTAGTTTCCACTAGATTCATTGATTTTGATGATTAGATTGTGGTTAAAATGGAGTTTCTTTTCAATGATCATCAAATCAGATCATAATTTAGTGATTTTCCCTCATTCGGCACGAACATAGCATGATTTTTAGGTGCGTGCCAAAGTTTGAGACGACTCGAGTAAGTTTCAGAGTCGGCTCGTAAGGGGGAGTCGACTCGCGCTTAGTCGGGAGTCGACTCGAGGTCGATGGCAGCAGAGGTGGAGTCGACTCGCATACAGTCGGGAGTCGACTCGCACATAAGGAGAGTCGGGGTTAATAGGCGCATAAGGAGAGTCGACTCGCGCATACTTTGGAGTCGACTCGAGGTCGAGTCGACTCGCGACTCAGAGGAGTCGACTCGCAGTCGGGATCCGACTTTTTAACCCTAGCTCCATCGTTTTCAAAACATTTCTATTCTCCGCCGCCACTGTTCACAAGCCCTAGAGCCGACTCCTAGGTCGTCCCCGGTCGTCCCCAAGCTTTTTCCGTCGACTTTTCACCGTCCATTAGGGCTTTTCCTCCCATTCTAGGTCGCTATGCCTCGTAAAGCTGTCGTCCGGAAGAGGCCCCAATCCGAGGCCGGTCCCGAGAGGCGCTCCAAGGCTCGGCACGATCCCGCGAGGTCACAACCTCCGGCTCGTTCCCCGCCGAGGGCGGTTCCCACGAGGCCGTGCGCCGGGAAGGCGGTCTCCACCGGGAGATACGTCGATTTCAACTATCTCTCCCGGGAGGGCTTTACCATAGGTGAGAGATTGCGTGTCCAGGGATTAGTTAGAGAGTTTTATGGTACCGTCCATCGGGGAGATGGGGGTATCAAGGGCACGGTAGCCGGTGTCCCTCTGTTCGTTACGGAGGATCTTATTGCCCACATCCTCCACCTTCCACAAGTAAGGGTGGCTCCCACACACCCCGAGAACAGGACTGAGGCCCTTACGGCCATACTAGGATATCCTCCTCAGTCTCCTTTAGACGAGGTATCCGCTAGCTCACTTCCTGTTGAGGTGCGGATCCTCCTGAGTATTTTGTCTAGGTCCATTTTTCCGAAGACTGGCCGCTTCGATTTTGTGTCTGAGAGGGACCTCGCCCTTATATTTTATATTCTTCAGGACACCCCAATCAACTTCCCCAAACTCATTTATAGATATCTGTGTGAGCCCCTAGATAGACCTAGGCTCACCCTCCCCTACGGTATGATGTTCACTCTGCTGTTTAGGGAGTACGAGATTCCCATTCCTGAGGGGGAACCCTCTAAGGCGTTGCGATGGACTGATCGCATGCGTCCGGGGACCCTACACAGGATGGGGTTTCGGAAGGTAGAGGGAACATGGGTTAGGAAGTCATCCACCTCCACACATACCTCCAGACACTCTCCTAGCCCTAAGCCAGATTCTGACTATCCTGACTTTCCCTCCACTTCTGCTCCTACCACCTCAGCCGGACCTTCCTCCTCAGTTCCACCACCTATGGAGGTCCGGATCGCTCCTGAGCAGCTCCTGGAGTTGCGGCAGGAGATTGTTAGAGACCTGCGAGATGAGCTACTTCGGGAGCTCCGAGGTTCAGTGCCAGCTCCCACTCCTGCACCCACATCTTCTGAGTTGGTCCCTTCCTTGATAGCCGTGACTGACATGACGGCCCATGTACGGAAAGAGATCTACAACGTGAGGAGTTTGATTCAGGCTCAGTTCTCCAGTATGAGTGAGGTCACGGGCATCACTCGGAAGATGCGCGATGACATCCGGAAGGACATGAGCACCACTACCCAGGGGGCCGAGCTCTTGTCGAATGTGCTCATCGACAAGCTGGACGCACTGCAGAAGTCGGTCCTCGAGCTCGATACGACATAGAGCAGGGCCATTCAGGCCGTTATCCGACAGCTCGAGAACGTCACCAATGCGGTCCAAGCACTGGTTGAGCGCATGCCTCGGGGAGATACATCCTCGAGAGGAGGAGATACATCCTCGAGAGGGGAAGCCACATCCTCGAGAGGAGGAGCTACATCCTCGAGGAGACAGTAGCTGCTTTTGTGTTTTATTTTGACATGTACTGTTTTGCTTTACTTATTGTATTCTCAAATGTATTCACATACACATCAATACAATGAGTAGATATCTTATCTTCATTTCTGTGCAATTTGATCTATGATTGATTGTGTGTTCTGCTTACCTCCTTTTTTTTTTATACGATGACAAAAAGGGGGAGAAATATTGAATAGATATGTAAATGGAATCAACATAAAAGAAATCAAAATGAGAATCAAAAATTAAAACATAATTTGTTCTTAATGGATTTGGTACCTCGAGGCTCATTATCTCTCTTTTGGGGCTCCTAATGGAGTAATCTCCAGAATCTATTCAAGGAATATTCGGAGATTAGCTGAATCCAACTCAAGAACAAATTGACAGATTTTCCCTCTAAATACCAAAATTTAAAATTCAAAAACTTCAATATACTAAAAGGAAATTCAGAGAATCAAAACATAGTAGAATGCATATGTTGAGGGGGACAATCTGAATTTTTAAGAAAGCCAAATCATTAAATATATATAAGCCAAACAATTGATTGCATGATATGAAGGCTTATATAATTCCAAATGAAAGGGGGAGCTTTAACTCCAAAATTTATTGTTTCACACCTTTCAAGCTTGGATATATTAAATTACCAGACATATGAATTCATTTATGGATTTTATTTTCTTGTTTATTGAGCAATTCACTTTACATATACTCAAAGTTTTGTCATCATCAAAAAGGGGGAGATTGTGGAGTGATTGATTAAAATCCTATTTGATTTTGATGAGCTCAAAGCATTAGAGTATATATGTTGTTTACTAATGAATTCAATTGAGTGTTTCAGTGAAAATCTTGTCTAAGTGTCTCAAGACTTGGTTCATAATATTTTGGATAAGTTAAGAAGTCAGTTTGAACCAAAGTCTGAGACTCGAGTCGACTCCAGAGTATTACGAGTCGACTCCAAGCATATCAGGATCACTGGCACGGGCTCGAGTCGACTCCTGACCATTACGAGTCGACTCCAACTGAGAACAGACAGACAAACAGAAAGCATCAACTCAAAATCTGTCAGCGAGTCGACTCCTGAAGTGCGCGAGTCGACTCCGATGTTTACCGAGTCGACTCCGGAGAAGTATGAGTCGACTCCAGGGAGTTACAGGTAGAAAAGTCAGAGAGCGGTTTTCGACCCTGAGATTCGAGTCGACTCCTGTGGAACGCGAGTCGACTCCGATGGTTGGCAGGTCGACTCCAAAGATAGTGAGAGTCGACTCTCAGCAGTACACAAGGCAAAAGTCAGAGAGCGTTTTTTGGACTCTGAGATTCGAGTCGACTCCCGCATTGCACGAGTCGACTCCGAGACACCGCGACCCCAAAGAAGACAGAAGACCAATTTGCTGTCTGTGAGATTCGAGTCGACTCCAAGGCAGCGCTTCACCAAAAACACAGAAGACTAAGTTTCGGAAACTGAGAGCCGAGTCGACTCCGGAACAGTTCGAGTCGACTCCAAAACTGGACGAGCCAAAAGACAGTAGATCGAGAGTTCGGGCTCTGAGCGCCGAGTCGACTCCCAGGATTGTCGAGTCGACTCGAGTGGACCAAGTTCAAAAATAGATCCACGGACTCCATGGGATGAGCCGACTCCGAAAATGCCAAGTCAGCTCCAGAAGTTGGCGAGTCGACTCCGGGTCAAGTCGAGTCGACTCCCAGTCGAAGAGGCGACTTTAATTCAAATCCGGAACAGTTGCCGAGTCGACTCCAGAAAAGCATGAGTCGACTCCCGCTACAGCCGAGTCGACTCCTGATCGCGCGAGTCGACTCCAACCCACCAACGGACATATTGTCAGGCTGTGTAGAGTGTGCAGAACGGGCAGAAAAAGGTCTCTAACGGCTAGTTTCCGTGGGGGATGGCTTAAATAGCCACAGAGGACTGTAGCAAGGCAGAGAACAACCATTCCACTCAAAGTAATCAAGCTTTCAATCTCTGCAACATGGTTTTCAACGGAAAAGAGGGAAGAGCAACATTAACTGCATCCACCTACTTCTTCCCAACATTGAAAGAGATCTCCTCCTGCATTCAAGTCGACCAGACATTCAAGAGGAGACCCGAAGTTCAAGAAGCCCTACTCTACTCCAACTCAAACGTGTTTGAGGGCTTCTAACTTCTCTTTTGTTTATATTGTTATTTATCTGCTTTTGAGAAGCTCTATTTTTCTGTTACTCCTTTTTACTTCCATCTTGTCTTTGCTTGGTTCAATCGGGGGATTGAATCAAGGGTATTGAGGTTGGTTGGTGAGCCGAGTGTAAAACCAATGTGTAAGGGTTCGATTGTGATCCCGGGAAAACAATCGGGTTGGTTCTAGTCGGTGAGCCTGGGAAAACCGACCGAGTTCGTTGTGAGCTCGTAAAACAACAAGTTTGGTTGTGAGCTTGGAAAACAACCGGCTGTAATCCAAGGGGTTATAGTGAATTCCCAAGGAAGACTTGGGGAGTGGACGTAGGAGCAAGGGTTAGCTCCGAACCACTATAAAACATTGTGTTTGTGATTGTTTGTCTCTCTCTATCTCTCGCATTTCATTCACCGCACATAGAAACTAATTAATCATCTCGCAAAAGCATTAATTAGTTATCCACAAAAGTTTTAATAGCTAAATTATTTTAAAACCCAATTCACCCTCCCCTCTTGGGTTGTCTATCTGGGCAACATAAAGAATTGAATTTAATATTGTTAATTTGATAGCTACTGTATGTTAATTTGCTTACTATTATAAATTTAATTTTTTGATTTAATATTATTATAACATTCTTTTGTTTTGGTGTAGAAAAAGTTTGTGCTCCCTCCAGAGAGCCATGATTGGGTGCTAAAGTCCCTCAACCGCAAATGGAAAGAATATAAGTCGAAGTTGAAGGCCGACTGGAAGCGCGAGGGTATGACAGAGGAGGAGGTTGCTCGTGTTTGTCCTCCTGATGTATACCATCATCAGTGGAGGGAGCTTGTTCACTATTGGTTTTCCGAGAGAGGACAGGTTGTGTATTCTCTCTCAATACCTTATATAATGTTTAATATATTTAATATATTACAATGTTTAATTTTTTCGTGGTAGACATATTCTGACATTGGTCGAGCCGCACGAGCATCTCAGACAATTCCTCACACTTCAGGCTCGAAGAGTTATGCGAGGCTCAGAGCTGAATTCGTAAGTTTTTTTGAAACTTTTTGAAACTCTTGTATCATATAGCATGTATCATGATATAGTTCTATAAGATGAAACTCTTCCAATATACTTTTTGTTGTAGATGGAAGACCATGGGAGGAAACCTGGTGAGGTGGAGTTCTATAAGATGACTCACACCCACCGAGATGGCAGCTTTGTCCGAGAGAAGTCGAGAGATATAGTTGTATGTATTTATTAATAATTTCTGCAATGATTTTTTATATATTTTAATTTTTCAAAAATTAATTTGATTGTTTTTGAGAGATATAGGATAGAGCTACATCCCTTATTTCAGAGCGTATCGGAGAGTCATCTTCAATCGGCAACACCAGAGGTGTCGAAGCTCAGGTGTTTACCGAGTTGATGGGCTCGGAGCGTTATGGTCGAGTGAGGGGTTATGGCGTTGGAGTTACCCCCACTCAGTTGTCTGCAGTGGGTAGATATACTCAAGATGTTAGACAGAGTAGTAGCACTGCAGAGGTTAATGATCTGAAGGCAGAGATAAAAGAGTTGAAGCAGAGCCACCAGACAGAGATGCAATCTTTGAGGGCTCAGATTAATCAGATTACATCTTTGTTGCATCAGTTTGTCCCTCCTCAGGTAAATTACTACATCTACTTGAACATTTTGCATAAGTATCATATTTTTCTTAAAGAGTTTAATAATTTTCGTATTCTTAACTGCTTTAGTTTTTTTATTACAGGTTCCTGATAATTCATCTGCACGTAGAGATGGTGATGCTAGCGACCCCTGAAGCATTTATTTTGGAGTTTATATGTATTTTTTTATGCTTTTTGAAGTACATTGTAAACGTAAATTGATAGTATGAATGTAATTTGACAATATGAATGTTTAGATAAATATGTTTGATTTTGTGTATATCTCGCTTAGTGTGTGTGGCTTTGATTTTGTAAACAGGGTTTGGAAATTTTGAAATTTTTTTTTAAAAAAAATTAATATTCTAACGACGCTTTAAAGCGTCGTTAAAATTTCGACCAAAATCAATTAGCGACGCTTTAAAGCGTCGTTAAAATTTCGACCAGAAATCAATTAGCGACGCTTTAAAGCGTCGCTAGCTGGAATTTAACGACGCTTTAACGCGTCGGTAAATTGAGCATTTCCCGACGCTTTAAAGCGTCGTTAAATTTTTAGCTAGCGACGCTTTAAAGCGTCGCTACTTTTGCAATTGCTGACGCTAAAAAGTGTCGGTAAAGCGTTGCTAATTTTCGACGCTTTTCGATGTGTCGGAAAATATTTTCTCCACTGTAGCATAGGCGACGCTTTGCCGACGCTTACGAAAGCGTCGGGATGGTTTTTAGCGACGCTTAAAAGCGTCGTTAAAGGCCAAAAAATGCGTCGCTAATGACCATTATTCTTGTAGTGCGGGCCAGAAATCCTTAACTCAGCCCAATCCCCTTTTATGAGCCGTGCCTAGCACGGCCGGTTACTGTAGCAAGTGGGCCGTGCCTGGCACGGCCCGCTTCGTGCCGGGCCATGGGCGGCCCGGCCCAATGCCACCTCTAGTTGTGCGAATATATTTGTGATTATGTAATGCAAAGTTATATGTGATTGCAGGCACGGCCCGCTTCGTGCCGGGCCATGGGCGGCCCGCTTCGTGCCGGGCCATGGGCGGCCCGGCCCAATGCCACCTCTAGTTGTGCGAATATATTTGTGATTATGTAATGCAAAGTTATATGTGATTGCAATCATGCGGTCATTGGTTGTGTGAATACATTTGTGATTATATAATGCTTTTGAAAGTGATGGCCATACGGAGAATAAGCTAATGTAATAGGCTTCTGGAAATTGCCTATGTAATAAATGTTATGTATATTGTTAAATACAAATGCTTCATGTTTGATATTTGCATCTTTGGTTAAGCTCTATTAACCTTTAACTTGTACTCCATCAATAATATAAACCGGTTTATGTAAAGGTTTGAAATCACCTTTATATTCGAACTTGCAATTTGCCACCCAAACAGGTTTACATTGTTTGAAACTTTAAATAGGTTGACATTGTCTGAAATTTTGAACTGATGCCCCTTTTGGTCCTTATTGGATAGGTTTACATTGAACATGTTTACGTTGAATAGGCTGTGACTTACACTGATGGTCCTCATTGCATCTTAAATGGTCAAACATTAAGCACTTTGATCCTAATTTGATGTTTGAGTGTTAACATGAATGCATCAATGTTAAGGATAAAATTTTCAAAAGAAGGAAAGAATGTCATTTCACTAGATCAGATAGGTGCACTCTTTCAAAAGATGGTAATAAATCCTCTTTTGGTATTAGAGAGAATGAACCTGAGCGTTTATGCGCTTGAGCACAAGTGCCATTGTCTGAAAGGTTGATCCCGAGCATTAGTGCTACTGAAACCAAAGCATTCATATACATTATCTGAAACATTGAACCTTAGCAACCTGAACAAGTTGAAAATTTTCGGAACATTGAGCAACAACAAACATCGAACTTATAAAACATTGATTATCTGAACTTCGAACCTAAGCAAGTGCCATTTATGTACACCGAGACTTCTCGTACAAATGCCATTTATGTACACTAAGCTCTGATAATAGTTTACATAAATTTGAACCTAAGCAACGATTTCCATCTACTAACATTGAACTTATAAAACAAAATAACACAATAACTCTTGATGCACAATTTGAACATGAACACAATTTACACCTGAACAACAACTGCTATTGAACTTATAAAATAATATAATAGTAAAGCCTATCTTGATGGGGACATCAGAGCCACTCGCTTGTCGGGTTACCTTCGCACGCGTTGCGACGATCACAGCGGAAAGACGCGCGTGGGGTTCTTCATCTCATGAACGTCCCGAGGAACGTAGATTTCAAAAAAAAAATCCGAATTCTCTAACTTAGAAGATCATGAAATCTGAAGGAAAGGATTAAAATTAATTGCTTGATTATTTTTCAGATCTACAAAACTTGTAAAGATCAAATCTTCACCTTGTGCGGATAGATGAACACCGCAAATTGATGATCGTGGATTTGTTAGAAGGTTTGCTTAAAGCCGCACACGCGTCCGACTTCTACAGGTATCCACACGAAGATCTTGCTCGATTAAGATCGTGATCTCACCGGGGTGCTAGCTCCCTTGCAGAAATCCCTCTTTGATGGTTGAAACTCTTCAAAGCAATCAACTATTGATTGCTTTCAAGAGGAGAAAGAAGGAGAAGGAAGAAACACTTTCTTCCTTTTCTTTTCATGGAAGAAGAAGGAGGGAAGAGAGGAACACCTTCCTCTCTATGCTTCTTTCCATGCGGCTAATGAAGAGGAGGAAGAAGGAGAACCATGCTTGCTGCCCCCTTTCTTTGGCCCTTGCGGATGGAACAAGGAAGAAGGGGAGAGGCCGCCATCATGAAAAGAAGAGTCTTAATCCCAAGGGGGGTCGGCCCCCTTTTTATTTCTTTTCATCTAGATGCCCTAGGCGTGGCCCCCTCCTTAAAATTAGGAGGAGCCACGCCCCAATCGGGTCTCGCGTCCCGGACACCCGGGACACGCGTCCCGGCCATTCGGGACGTGGATCCCAGGAGCACGCCCCACTTGATCAAATCAAGTGGGGTATGGGGCCTCCTTTGATTGGATGCTGAAATCTCCTCTAAGGAGGATTACGTAAATCCAATCCTTATCCATATTAGTCCTAATCTGTTGCCCAAAAAGACAACCCAAGAGGGGGGGTGAATTGGGTTTTAAGTAATTATTGCAATTAAAAACTTTGTGAGTAACTAATTAAAACTTATTGCAAGTGGATTAATTAGTTACTATATGCAGTGAATGAAAGGAATGAAAGAGACAATGAAACAATCACAAACACAAGAGATTTTATAGTGGTTCGGAGCTAGCCCTTGCTCCTACGTCCACTCCCCAAGCTTCACTTGGGAGTTCACTATAATTCCTCGGATTACAGCCGGTTGTTTTACAAGCTCACAACTCAACTTGTTGTTTTACGAGATCACAACGAACTCGGTCGGTTTTCACAGGCTCACCGACTAGAACCATCCGATTATTTTTCCGGGATCACAATTGAACCCTTACACGTTGGTTTTACCCTAGGCTAACCAACCAACCTTAACACCCTTGATTCAATCCCCTGATTGAATCAAGTAAGAAAAACAGTTTGAAACAAGAAAAAAGATAGCTTCTTGAAAAGCGTATTTAACAATATAAACACAGAAGAGTTAGAAGCCCTCAAACAGATTTTTGAAGGTGGGGAATGGGGCTTCTCAAACTCTTCAACTCCTCTTGAATGTGCTGAAGATTTGCTGTCAGAAGGAGAGCCTTGAATACGAGGAAGACGTTTGGAGAGTAGACTTTAATGCACTTCTTCCTTCTTTCTCTTGTAATAACTCTTGAAAGGCTTTGGTTGGTGGAAATCTCTTTTGCTTTGAATGGAGTCTCTCTTTCTTGCTCTATTACTGTTCACTCTGGCTATTTAAGCCATCCCCATCGAAAACTAACCGTTAGACACACATTTGTGGCCGTTCTGCACACTCTGCAACTCCTGACAAAGTGTCCGTTGGGATCGGAGTCGACTCACTCGATCTGGAGTCGACTCGGCTGTTGCTGGAGTCGACTCATGCTTTACTGGAGACGACTCGCCCACTGTTCAAAATTTGAAATAAAGTGCCGTCCCGTTCTGGAGTCGACTCGGCTAAACCTAGAGTCGACTCACCAATGTCTGGAGATGACTTTTCCTTCTGGAGACGACTCGTTCTTCAGAATTCCAAAAATCTTTCTTTCGGTTTTACTTCCTCGAGTCGACTCGGATTCTCTTGGAGTCGACTCGGCTCTCAGAGCCGGAAAAACAGGTCTTCTGTCTTTGAACTTGAACTGTCTCGGAGTCGACTCGGACTTTGCTGGAGTCGACTCGACTCTCAGACACCAAAAAACTGGTCTTCTATCTTTGGAGTTGAACTGCCTCGGAGTCGACTCGGACTTTGCTGGAGTCGACTCGGCTCTCAGACACCGAAGTTGGCTCTCTGACTTTTAGTCTTGCATTCCACTGAGAGTCGACTCTTGCTTCCTTAGGAGTCGACTTGCCAACCGTCGGAGTCCACTCGAGTTCTTCTGAAGTCGACTCGGCTCTCAGAGTCCGAAACGACTTCTCTGTCTTTCTATCTGTTACTCCATGGAGTCGACTCGTACTTTGCTGGAGTCGACTCGGCAAGCATCGAAGTCGACTCTAATTCTTCTGGAGTCGACTCGGTGACAGGGTCTGAGATTTATCTTTCTGTCCTGCTGTCTGTTCTCAGTCGGAGTCGACTCGTAATGTGCCGGAGTCGACTCGAGCTTGTGCCAGTGCTTCTGATACACTTGGAGTCGACTCGTAATCTTCCGGAGTCGACTCGAGCTTCAGACTTTGGTTCAAATTGATTTCCATACTTAGCCAAAATGTATTGAACCAAAGCTAGAGACACTTAAACATAAATTCACAAATATTTGGCTGAAACACTAGATTGAATTCATTAGTATAAGATATACTCAAATGCTTTGAGCTCATCAAAATCAAATAGGGTTATAATCAATCACTCCACATAATCTAATTAGGACCCAATTGGATCATGACTCAATTGAACTCTTCAATCCTAATCTACTTAGGAGTCATCTTCATCTATTAGACCAATAATTAATTAGGACTCTAGCAGTCCTAATCCAATTAGGACTCATATAATTTTAGTCCTAATCCAATTAGGACTTTAGGAATCCTACTCCAAGTAGGACTCTAATAATTTGAAGTTCTAATCCAATTAGAACTCTAGGTGTCCTACTCCAAGTAGAACTCTTGAACCTTATCATATAAGATCGAGCGAATTAATTAAGTCCAATTGATTTAATCAAATTGCAATCCAATTGCAATTAATTCCTTCTTCAACTCACTAATTCTTAGTGGGTTAAACTAATTATTAATCAAATTGACAATTAAAAACTATTGTGATTCCAAATCACAAT
This sequence comes from Phoenix dactylifera, assembly GCF_009389715.1. Lineage (NCBI taxonomy): Eukaryota > Viridiplantae > Streptophyta > Magnoliopsida > Arecales > Arecaceae > Phoenix > Phoenix dactylifera. The sequence goes on from NW_024068251.1 coordinate 147,717, forward strand.
CCAACCATTAGATCAATCAGATCCTCTATTATGTATGACCCCATAGGTTCTATTCTATCTGATAGTGAGATATATTGTGATCCCTATCACAATATCATTGAAACTCCTTTCAACGGGTTGGAACAATTCCAACTCTTCTCATTCGGGTTCACTGATCACCAAGTGAATGCCTTTGAGTCTCACCATCCACCGAGAACACCTAGCAACATGTAGTAGCAACCTAGCAGAATGAAATGATAAACCTCTAGGTGTAGTTAGCGTATGATATAGTCCCTCTGTTGCCCAAGGAGACAACCCAAGAGGGGGGTGAATTGGGTTTTGATTAAATATTGACCAATTAAAAATTATGTGAATGATTAACTAAATCTATTGTAAGTGAATTAGTTAGATCACTAGATGCAATGAGTGAAGAGAGAGAAAGAGACAAGGACCAATACAAACACAGAGAGGTTTATAGTGGTTCGGAGTCAACTCTTGTTCCTACGTCCACTCTCCAAGCCACACTTGGAAGTCTATTATAATTTCTAGGATTACAGTCGGTTGTTTTGCAAGCTCACAACCAAACTTGTTGTTTTCACGAGATCACAATGAACTCGGTCGGTTTTGACAGGTTCACCGACTAGAACCACTCGATTGTTTTTCCGGGTTTACAATCAAACCCAGTTGGTCTTCCCCAGTTCACCAACCACAACCTTACACTATTGATTTTATCTTTGGCTTACCAACAAACTTTACAACTCTTGATTCAATCCCCTGATTGAATCAAGTACAAAAGCAAGAGTTTAAAGTTCACAAGTAAAGCTTCTGAAAAGCAATTATTAAACAATATAAACAAGATTGAGTTAGAAACCCTCAAACAGATTTGAGATGAGGAAGTGTGGCTTCTCGATTTCTGAGCCTCCTCTTGAATGAGCCAAAGGATGAAGGACAATAGGTAGAGCTTTGAATGCGAAGGAAGCCCTTTTGGTTTAAGTTGAATGTACTTCTCCCTTCTTTTGCTTTGATTCGCTTTTCAGATGCTTTTGGTGGTTGAAACCCTTTAATGCTCAAGTGGAATTATTCTCTTCTTGTCTACTACTATTCACTCTGGCTATTTAAGTATTTCCATTCAAAAAATAGCCGTTAGAGAGGAGATTAGAGCCGTTCTGACCCATCTGCACATTCTGACAATGTATCCGTTAGGATCGGAGTCGACTCGCACGATCTGAAGTCGACTCGGCTGTTGCTGGAGTCGACTCGCGTTATACTGGAGACGACTCGACCATTGCTCCAAACTTGAATTAAAGTGAATGCCTTGTCCTGGAGTCGACTCGAACCAAACTGGAGTCGACTCGCCAACAGCTGGAGACGACTTGGACACTTAGGAGACGACTCGTTCTCAGGAATCCAAAGAACTTATTTTTTGATTTTCTTTCTCGAGTCGACTCGGGTTAACTTGGAGTCGACTCGGATGATTTGAGAGACGACTCGAGATCTTTGGAAGACATCTTGCTCTCAGAGAGCGAAAAATTGATTTCCTATCTTTTTGAACTGATCTGCCTCGGAGTCGACCGGGCCTTGTTGGAGTCGACTCAGCTAACTTGGGAGTCGACTCTAGAACGCCTGGAGTCGACTCGTTCACAGGATCTCCAAAACTGACTCTCTACTTTTTTGTCAGCTTTTCTTTGGAGTCGACTCGGGACCATCTGGAGTCAACTCACCTAGCACCGGAGTCGACTCGCAACCTTTTGGAGTCGACTCGCTCTCAAGGCCGAAAATCCATCGTTCTATCTTTCTGTCTGTTCTCAGTCGGAGTCGACTCGAGCTTGTGTCAGAAACTTGCAAGCATGCCGGAGTCGACTCGTGATGCAGACTTTGGTTCAAATAGAGTTCAATACTTAACCAAAATACTCTGAACCAAAGTTCAAAGCACTTAGACAGAAATTCATAAAGATTTACCTAAAACACTAGATTGAATTTATTAAAACAACATAAGACATACTCAAATGCTTTGAGCTCATCAAAATCAATTAGGAAATACTCAGTCACTCCACAATGTCCCCCTTTTTGATGAGGACAAAATATTGAGTATTTGTAAAGTGAATTACTCATTCAAGAAATGATTCAAGGTAAAGTTTTGAAATGAATTCAAATGTCTAGTCATTTAGTGTATCCAAAATTGAAAGATATGAGTCAGTAAACTTTGAAATTAAAGCTCCCCCTTTCATTTGGAATTATATAATCCTTCAAATCATACAATCAATTGTTTGGCTTATATGTCTTTAATGAGTTAGCTTTCTTAGAATTTTAGATTCTCCCCCTCAACATGTGCATTCAATTTTATTTGAACTTTGTTCAAGTTTTCTGGATTATCTTTTAGTGTTTTAAACTTGAAATTAAGTTCTTAATTATAGAAGGAAAAATCTGACAATTTGTTCTTGAATATGATCCGACTAATCTCCGAATATCCCTTGAATAGACTCTGGAGATTACTTCTTGAGGAGCCCCAATGGAGGAATAAAAAACCTCGAGGTATCGAATCCACTAAGAACAAATCACATTTTGCTTAAGTGTTTTCTTGTTTAGTGATTTCCTTTACTTACCAAAAGAACAAATCACATTTTGCTTAAGTGTTTTCTTGTTTAGTGATTTCCTTCACTTACCAAAAATACCATATTTTCTCTTCCTTTTTGTCATCATAACAAAAGGTGAAGTACCAAGAAGTCATACAAGAAACATAGTAAATGAGACAAAAGGATATGCTTTTTCATTCACTGTAAACTTGAATACATAAGAGATGTTCAGAAAGTACATCTACAGTAAAGAGATACATAGTATTAAAACACAAAATGCATACAACCAACAAAAGATACAAAATGCAACAAATACAAAATCATCCTCCAGGGGAGGGAGGACGAGGGCGAGCATTCCTCTGCGCAGTACGTCGTCCACATTGATAAGGCTGTGAAGAAGTCGAGCTCGTCCTCGAAGATGAAGGCTGTGATGGACCAGGTGCAGAGGCTCTAGCCGGAGGAGCAGAAGGCCTGGGAGGAGAAGGCTGAGGCTCTGGCACGCCAGCACCAAAGCGAACCTCCAAACCAAGTAGGAACCTCTCCAATGCATCGGTCAAAGTACTGAATTTTGACCGCTGCAGCTCATAAAAAATTGCCAGCTGAGAGCAAATCTCAGCTGTGGAAGCTTCCATCTTCCCCTTCAGGATTGCGGCCTCCTTTGGAAACTCGAAGATGTCGAGTTGCTCAGGCTGTGCCAATCTTGACACACGGGCAAGGATGCCCTCGATCCGCTCAATGGTGCTCTCCTGATGACTGAGCTGGCTCCTCTCAACAGACTTGACACTCTCCTCAATAGCGTCAATCCGGTGGTGCAGCCTCTCAAAAGCAGACTCACACCGGGCAATCACCTCACTAGCAATTCTTCCTACCAAGAAATCGATCAACTCAGTGCTCAGCTGTGGTAAGGAAGGACCAGAGGTGGAGGAGGGATGATCAGAGGGAGCAGATGGTGGCACAGTGGATGAAGGGCCAGCAGTGGATGGGAAGGTGGAAGGATCAGTGGAGGTATCCGAATCACGATCAGAAGTGGGAGAGTAAGGAGCAATGGGGTCAGATGGTATATCAAAAGAATTCTTCCTAACCCATGTACCCTCAACTTTGTGGAATTCCATTTGGTGGAGAGTCCCCTCGTCCATATAGTCAGTGTAGCGAAGTGAATGCGAGGGTTCCCCCTCAGGGATAGGGACCTCAAACTTTCTAAAGATCAGAGTGAAGAGCATACCATATGGAAGACTCAATCTTGGTTTTTCTAAGGGATCACAAATATGACTGTAAATGAGTTTAGAAAAATTGAGAGGGATGTCATGTAGGATGTAGAACATAATAGCAAGGTCTCTCTCAGAAATAAAATCAAATCTTCCCATTTTAGGAAAGAGGGTACAAGAAATAATGCTAAGAAGAAGTCACATCTCAGCGGAGAGCTGATTTGCGAAGACCTCTTCAAGAGGGAACTGGGGTACTCTCCCTAGAATGGCCGTAAGGGCCTCGGATCTATCAGAGCGGTGAGTAGGGGCGATACCCTCCTGAGAGAGGTTGAGGACTCGGGCAATGAGGTCCTCCGAAATGCAAATGGACACATTGGCTACCCTCCCTTGAAGACCGCCGGCACCTCGTGTGACGGTGCCATAAAATTTTCGGACTAACCCAGGATATGTGGGAAGATCAAGAGAACAAAAGAAATCTAGACCTTGACCCCTAAGACGATGCCCTACAGTAAACCCTTCTCGGGAGAGGAAGTCAAAATCGACTTTCCTCCCGGTTGAGACGACTCTCCCGGCACACGAGCGTGAGGGAACCAACCGAGGCGAAGAGGGAACCAGAGGAGGTGATCTTACTGGTTCGTTCCTCACCTTGGATCGTCTCTCGGCGCCGCTCGCAATGAGAGGTCTCTTCCGGCGAGACACAGTGGCTTTCTTAGGACACATCCCGACCTACCCAAGGAGGGAGAGACGTGAAACGGGAGGAAAATAGAGGAAAAACAAAGGGAGGAGGCCGAGACGACCGTGGGAGATGACTCGAGGGATTTTGGGACAGTGATGGCCGAAGAGAGGATTTGGTAAAATGTCGGTTCATTTAGGGTTAAAAGATAAATTTCCGACCTCGAGTCGACTCCTGAAAATTCACGAGGCGACTCTCAGAATCATCCGAGTCGACTCGAACTCTGGCACAAACCAAAGTCTTAGTTAGAACCATGCCAAAAGAGAGAGAAATGGTAATCTTTAGAGCTTAAGGAATGATTTGATGATCATAGGCATGGGATGCTGTTGCCCAGTAGATACAACCCAAGAGGGGGGGTGAATTGGGTAATTTAAAACTTTTCAATAACTTCTAGACTTTTTAATTAATTAAGCTAAGTTGAACAGATTTACAGTGGAATTTAAACTTAGCAACAGTTTGATTCTAATTTGATCAAGTTTAAAACTATTAAGCAACAGACTCAATAAACAATTAGTCTAGATTTTTCCAAGCAAGCATTTCAATACAACGAATCTTAATGCAGTTTATTAAATGAAACTTGGTTAAACAATTTGATTATGCTTGCAACTAAAGGATGCGAGGATAAGAGTTAAGCAAGCAATTCAATTAGATATTTAACTATGTAAGTGAGGAAATTAAACAATGAAAGAAAGCATCACAAACACAAAGATGTATAGTGGTTCGGTGCACTCCAGCACCTACATCCACTCCCCAAGACTTCTTGGAAATTTTACTATAATCCCTCCGATTATAGCCGGTTGTTTTACAAGCTCACAACCCAACTTGTTGTTTTCGCGAGATCACAACGAACTCGGTCGGTTTTCACAGGCTCATCGACTAGAACCATCCGATTGTTTTTCCGGGTTTACAACCAAACCCAGTTGGTTTTCCCTAGTTCACCAACCACAACCTTACACCGTTGGTTTTTCCTTTAGCTCACCAACAAACCTAAACCCCTTGATTCAATTCCTAAATTGAATCAAGTTACAAGATATTAGAACAAGAATTTAAAGCAAATACAAGCTTCTTAAACAAGCAGATATAGCAATATAAACAAAATAGAGTAAAGAGAAGCTCTCAAATAAGTTTTGTAGATGAAGGAACTCAGCTTCTTCTTTACTTGACCCTCTTCTGATTTCGCACGAGGTAGAGGATCACTGAGGCAGCACACAGTTGGAGAGGAGGCCTTGGGATTCACTCGGATGCTCTTCTTCTCTCTCTTTTGCTTTGAATGGTCCTTTTGTGCTTTTGGGAGATTTTCTCTTGAAATCTCTTCTCTATTTATTCTCACGCCTTTCCTCAACCTCTCCTCTGGTTCTTCCCTAGATTTTATAGCTTTTGAAGGCTTGGGAACAGCGATCTAGCCGTTAGAGATAAAAATAGAGCCGTTATGACACGTCTGCATAGTCTGACAATGTATCCGTTGGGATCGGAGTCGACTCGCGCGATCTGGACACGACTCGGCTGTTACTAGAGTCGACTCTTGCTTGACTGGAGACGACTCGACCACTGTTTCAAATTTGAATTAATGTGCATGCCTTGTCCTAGGGTCGACTCGGCCTAAACTGGAGTCGACTCGCCAATAGCTGGAGACGACTCGGGCACTTAGGGGTCGGCTCATTCTCAGGAATCCAGAGGACATTTTTTTGATTTTCTTCCTTGAGTCGACTCGGATTCTCTTGGAGTCGACTCGGCTCTCAGAGTCCAAAAAGCCGATCCTCTGTCTGTTGATCTGTGCTGCCTTGGAGTCGACTCGTAGAGTCCCGGAGTCAACTCGGTTGACTTGGGGTCGACTCTGGAATTCTCAGAGTCGACTCGTTCGCAGGGTTACTAAGTTTGATTCTATGCCTTTCAGTCAGCTTTCCTCTGAGAGTCGACTCGGGCATACTTAGGAGTCGACTCGCCAAACATCGGAGTCGACTCGCATCCTTCTGGAGTCGACTCGGTAACAGGGTCTAAAATCCATCTCTCTGTCTTTCTGTCTGTTACTCCTTGGAGTCGACTCGGAACTGTAGGAGTTGACTCGAGCACCGTTCCTTTGAATTTTTCTTGAAATTTTCTCTTCTAAATTGAAGCCTTTGAACTTGAACCTTGGGCCAATGAGGTGTGGCTTTCTTCCAACTTTTTTTGAGAGCTTTGGAGGCCTTCTTGTATTCTTCCAACTTGCTATGTTCCTTGCAAAATAAATATCTTTCTTCTTGCAACACAAACATTAGTAATTATACTTCAAGGTTTTGTAATCATCAAAATCAATCTTTAAATCAACCTTTGGGTCAGCAAGCTCTCCCTTTTTGATGATGACAAAACTTAGAGTATATGCAATATAAAATAGATTGTGTTTTAGAACTAATGCATAGCTAAGTTGCATGAAGTAGAAAACATGCATATTTAAAACATACTTCATGATAATATTTTAGATTTAATCAATTGAACATAATCAATGCATAAAACATTATGAGCATAAAACATTATGAGCATATACTCAGATATTCCTTCCCCTTTTTGACAACATCAAAAAGGTTGCAAGATAATGAACCATTAACCACAAAGCAGCAAATAACACTCAAATAGTCCTTTTCTTTATTGTACTCTGATTTTCAGTCAATGCATTTCAAATTATTGTAAGAATATAAATCATATAAATCAAGGCAATAATGTCAGAATAAGATTAACGAGCATAGATCAGAGCCAATTAAGAGGATTTTAGAGTAAATTATATTGAGAGCATATCGAATGTGATTCCAAAGATAGTTTTCAAATTAAGCGAAGGTGGAATCTTTTTTAAGTTAATTCAAGGAGTATCAAGACTGATATTCAAAGAAGGCACAAATGGAAATCTAACCTCTTTTTTTTTGAAAGATCTTTAATAACAATTATGAAAGCTTGTTCATTTAAGATCTTTTGCCCAATATATTAAATATATAGCAATATGAGAGCAATCTAATCAATTTTTTAGAGTATAATATCAAAACTTATATACTCGAAAAATATAACATCATGTTTGAATTGCAATTTAGTTCATGATTGATGTATAAGATGTATTAACCAAATAGCAAGCCTCAAGGTGTATAACAGAGATTTTCAGATTTAAATTTCAGATATTTATAATACATATTGGAGATGTTGCTGGTGGTCCAAACCGAGAACGATTGGCACAGCGGTGTGAACGGGGTTCCGTCTGAGTCGCCTTGGTTGGTGTTGATTACGCTCCACTTTTCACCGGAAAACCTGCAAGCAAGCCTCGCACCACCACTGGGGTAGTGGGGGCCCTCCGACGATCAAGTCAGAGGAGATTGGAGGAGAAGGAGAGATAATTGCAGGTAGTAGGAGAATGCACTGGAAGTTCTTGCTTACCTCCCCCCTTCTCCCCCCCGCAGCATATATACCAGGCTGGGGGGTCCTTCTGGGGGGTTGGTCATCGTGTGGCACGATGGAGTTGCCACTGACATGGCCGTTACAGGGCGTCGTGGGGCAGCGCTGGGTACGGCCGTGACAGGGCATAGTGGAGCTCCGCTTTGTACGGCTGTTACAGGAGATCGTGGAGCAGCGCCGGATACGACCGTTGCAGGGAGTAGTGGAGCAGAGGGTCGTGGCGTGCTTCAGGGGAACAGCCTGTCGTTGTCGAGAGATTGCCGACTCGGGGTCGGATTGCTGGATCAAGGGGCAGCCGACTCGGGGTCGGGCTGCGAAGCCGAAGATATCCGACTCGGGGTCGGGTTACTGGATCAAGGGGCAGCCGACTCGGGGTCGGGCTGCGAAGCCGAAGATATCCGACTCGGGGTCGGGTTACTGGATCAAGGGGCAGCTGTAGTCTTCTTGGGCGCGCGTGTCGGTCACGTGGGGCATGGTGGCTGAGTTCCCCCGTAACAGTAGCCCCCCACTTCCGAGCCTGGAACCAGAAGGGGAACGGGTGAAGGAAGTGATGCTTCGAGATTGCCGCCATCCCTCGGAGAGGCGCGCGCGCTTCGAGCTCTCTGTCTTCTTCATGGCGTATGGCGGTTGTTGCTGACCTGGCAGTCTGAGGATTTCGGTGGACATCCTTCCTTAATGGCGTCGATTCGCCTTTGGGGCGCGAGCGACCCTTCGGCAGCCAGGCGTCCTCTGGTGTCACCGGGGCGTCACCCACCTTTCCGCCTATTTAACCGGGGGTCCTCCTCCGTCCGCCTTTCTCTTTACAGACATCTTCAAGTTTCTCCTTTGCGCTGCCGTCATCGCCGTCGGACTGTTCGCTTGCTCCTCCTTTGACGCTCTCGGAGCCGTTCTTCCTTCTCTTCCGGTGAGTTGCCCCATTCTTTAATTTAGGGCTCTCCATACTCTCCTTTTGTATTAGTGTACTCCAGTCGTTCCGGTCCTTTCCCCCTTCTTGACCCTGTCCTGACCGTAGATTCACTGGCCATTAGGGATGGACGAAGTGAGAGCAGACCGCATTAAGTCGGAGTTGGTCGCCGAAGACCTAGATAGGTTCGTGGCTCGATACCACCTTTCCGAGGCCTGCAATGTTACACTCCCGGAGCCTGAGGAGAGGATGTCCCATCCTCCTCCAGGGAAGGTTGCCATCAATGAGGGCATTCTTCAGGCCGGGTTCCGCTTTCCCCCCTCGGACTTAGTCGTTCAGGTGCTTCGGGGTTTAAGAGTGGCGCCGACGCAACTGGTGCCGAACTCATGGCGCGCCCTGACGGCCTTTCAGGTTCTCTGCCGCATGCACGAGGTTCCCGCCACCCTGAATGTCTTTTGGGAATGCTACGGCCTGAGCGGCCACCCCCAGGATAAAGGGTGGTGGTGCTTTGCGGCGCGGCGAGGGTGCGGCCTCGTCAAGGAGGCTCCTACCTCCATTCACGGCTGGAAGGATCGCTTCTTTTTCGTTGACGCAGATCCCTCTTGGGGAATCAGGGCAACCTGGGAGACGCCGATGAAGTCCCCGATTGGCCTATCGAGGTTGTCGAGGGAGGAATCCGATGGCGTTGCCGTCTTGAAGGAGTTGGTTGCCGAGGGCCGGCTCCCCCCGGTGGCTCGCCTTATTTCCGAGGATACCTTGGTGATCGTCGGTCTGAGCTCGGTCCCCGCTGACCGTGAGCCCGCCACCATTTCTTTTTTAGCTCTTTTCTCCTCTTTCGTCTCGTTCTTTCCTTCAGTTTCTCAACCTCCGACCACCTCGTCCTTTTTGCAGAGATTGACGACGTCATGCGGTCGGACAAGGCAACGGCTGTTGGTAGGACGTCCCTACTGGAAGCAGTCCGGAGGAAGAAACGAGCTCCTCCGAGCGGGGCCCCACCGGCGAAGAAGTCCCGCCGGCAGGCGACTCCGACGCCGACAGACGGGTCCGGACCCACCGATCAGGGGGACGCCGCGGGCGCGGACCGGGAGTTGACGCTGTATCAGCCCTCCGATGCCGAGACTACCGTTTCTCCGGAGGCATCACCCGGGCGCGCTCGAGATGGACGGGTCAGACGTGATCGGTCCCCAGTCCAGCCTTCGACTCGGTCGGCTCCGGATGATACGAGGAGGGACGCGCCGAGGCCCCGGCCGAGCGGGACCCTGTCAATTCCAGGGGCGGTCCCCGCCCCGAACATGGTCAGCATGACTCTTCCCCAAGCGATGGGTAAGGGTAAGGCTGCAGAACCACCGTCCGACTCCGGGGAGAAGTCGGGGTCGGCCTTCACTTTCGCCGGCGCCCGAAACCTCATCGAGACGGTGCTGCTGGAGAAGGACCGCAGGCGGGTCCGGGAGATGAGGGTCCCTGACGTTGGGGCTGCCAGCTGCGTCTGTCTCATGTCGGTGAGTGCTCTTTTGGTCACTTTCCTCATTTATAGGCTCTGTTGATCCCCGCCTGACGCCCTCGTTTTTCCTATCTCTTAGCTCGCCCAGTACATGGTCCGCCTGGAGGAGTGCTACGAGGAACAGGCGAGGCTTCTGGCGAGGGCCGAGAGCCAACTGAAGGCTGTAGAGGAGGGAGGTCAGGCTGCGGCGGGGAGGACGACCAGGGACCTCGAGACGAGGCTCCAGGTGGCCGAAGAGCGGGCACTCGGCTTCGCCACCCTCGAGAAGCAACTGTTGGAGGCTCGGGAGCAACTCAAGGTTGCCTCGGGTCTCGAGGGCGAGATCAAGAAGGCGGAGGAGCGGGCCGAGAAGCAGTCCCGGAAGGCTGCCGACTACCGAGAGAGGTGGAAGAAGGCCCAGCGGTCAGCCGACAACGCCCGCAACCGAACCCGGTCTCTTGAAGCCAAGCTGGGCGAATTGGAGTCGGCCTTGGAGAAGTTCCGCGCGAGCGACCAGGAGCTTCATTCGCGCCTGGAGGAGGCTGAGGCTGCTCGCATTGCTGCCGAGGCGAAGCACAAGGAGGCTCAGGCTGATCTGCTGAGGGTCTCCTCCGAGGCGGATGACCGGATTGTGGCGAAGGTCTTGGAGGCGAAGGCTCAGATTATGGAGCGGGCAGAGGCGACGCTGGCCGAGAAGAGTGCGGAGATCGGGCGTCAGGCGGTACAGGCTTATCGTCAGTCCGCCGAGTTCACCCGTGATATGTCGGAGGCGGTACAGGCCTATTGTCAGTCCGACGAGTTCGTCCGTGATATGTTGGACGCGGGGTCCGACTCCTTTGTCTTAGGCTTCGAGGAAGGCCTGGCAAGGGTGTCGGCTAAGTACCCCGAAATTGACCTAAGTGGGATCTCCCTTCTCGACTCTCCTCCGGCGGCATTGCCTGCTGCTTCTCCAACCGTCTCCCTACCCCCTACGGACGTGCCCGACGTTCTCGACCCGGGGGTTCCTCCAAGCTGACCTTCTGTATTTTGTTCTTTTCTTTGTGTGTTGGCGTTTTGCCAAGTTGTATGGGTCTCGGCCCAGAAACAATGAAAGTTAATGCAAATAGAGTTTCTTCATTTCACTTTCGTCCTTCTTCTTTTTAACTCTTGGTAGCGTCTCGCTGACTCCCGACTCTTGAAATTCTTCTGGCGCTAGGCCAGGTATCCGAGGGTTAGGCCTCAGAAAATTCTTCCGGCGCTAAGCCAGGTATCCGAGGGTTAGGCCTCAGGAAATTCTTCCGGCGCTAAGCCAGGCATCCGAGGGTTAGGCCTCAGGAAATTTTTCCGGCGCCAAGCCAGGCATCCGAGGGTTAGGCCTCAGGAAATTCTTCCGGCGCCAAACCAGGCATCCGAGGGTTAGGCCTCAGGAAATTCTTCCGGCGCTAAGCCAGGCATCCGAGGGTTAGGCCTCAGGAAATTCTTCCGGCGCTAAGCCAGGCATCCGAGGGTTAGGCCTCAGGAAATTCTTCCGGCGCTAAGCCAGGCATCCGAGGGTTAGGCCTCAGGAAATTCTTCCGGCGCTAAGCCAGGCATCCGAGGGTCAGGCCTCAGGAAATTCTTCCGGCGCTAAGCCAGGCATCCGAGGGTTAGGCCTCAGGAAATTCTTCCGGCGCTAAGCCAGGCATCCGAGGGTTAGGCCTCAGGAAATTTCGCTCGTTGGTCGGCCAAGGCTGGCGCAAGCCGAGGCGACTGGTCGGGGCTTCAGGCTAGTTTGCTCCCGGGATGATCATCGGGTTAGCCTGGCATCCGAGGGCCGAGCCTCGGAAGATTCCGCTCGTTGGTCGGCCAAGGCTGGCGCAAGCCGAGGCGACCGGTCGGGGCTTCAGGCTAGTCTGCTCCCGGGATGATCATCGGGTTAGCCTGGCATCCAAGGGCCGAGCCTCGGAAAATTCCGCTCGTTGGTCGGCCAAGGCTGGCGCAAGCCGAGGCGACCGGTCGGGGCTTCAGGCTAGTCTGCTCCCGGGATGATCATCGGGTTAGCCTGGCATCCAAGGGCCGAGCCTCGAGAAATTCCGCTCGTTGGTCGGCCATGGCTGGCGCAAGCCGAGGCGACCGGTCGGGGCTTCAGGCTAGTCTGCTCCCGGGATGATCATCGGGTTAGCCTGGTATCCGAGGGCCGAGCCTCGGGAGATTCCGCTCGTTGGTCGGCCAAGGCTGGCGCAAGCCGAGGCGACCGGTCGGGGCTTCAGGCTAGTCTGCTCCCGGGATGATCATCGGGTTAGCCTGGCATCCGAGGGCCGAGCCTCGGGAAATTCCGCTCGTTGGTCGGCCAAGGCTGGCGCAAGCCGAGGCAACCGGTCGGGGCTTTAGGCTAGTCTGCTCCCGGGATGATCATCGGGTTAGCCTGGCATCCGAGGGCCGAGCCTCGGGAAATTCCGCTCGTTGGTCGGCCAAGGCTGGCGCAAGCCGAGGCGACCGGTCGGGGCTTCAGGCTAGTCTGCTCCCGGGATGATCATCGGGTTAGCCTGGCATCCGAGGGCCGAGCCTCGAGAAATTCCGCTCGTTGGTCGGCCAAAGCTGGCGCAAGCCGAGGCGACCGGTCGGGGCTTCAGGCTAGTCTGCTCCCGGGATGATCATCGGGTTAGCCTGGCATCCGAGGGCCGAGCCTCGGGAAATTCCGCTCGTTGGTCGGCCAAGGCTGGCGCAAGCCGAGGCGACCGGTCGGGGCTTCAGGCTAGTCTGCTCCTGGGATGATCATCGGGTTAGCCTGGCATCGAAGGGCCGAGCCTCGGGAAATTCCGCTCGTTGGTCGGCCAAGGCTGGCGCAAGCCGAGGCGACCGGTCGGGGCTTCAGGCTAGTCTGCTCCCGGGATGATCATCGGGTTAGCCTGGCATCCGAGGGCCGAGCCTCGGGAGATTCCGCTCGTTGGTCGGCCAAGGCTGGCGCAAGCCGAGGCGACCGGTCGGGGCTTCAGGCTAGTCTGCTCCCGGGATGATCATCGGGTTAGCCTGGCATCCGAGGGCCGAGCCTCGGAAAATTCCGCTCGTTGGTCGGCCAAGGCTGGCGCAAGCCGAGGCGACCGGTCGGGGCTTCAGGCTAGTCTGCTCCTGGGATGATCATCGGGTTAGCCTGGCATCCGAGGGCCGAGCCTCGGAAAATTCCGCTCGCTGGTCGTGCGCCTGTCGCTTGCCGCCCGACGGGATTTCTCCATGGCCAGCTGCGATTGTATTTCTCCTCCTCTCCAAGCGTCGCCTGGGGAACACCAGATGGGCATTAAGTGCTAATTAAGGGGTTACCTGGAAAATCGGATCGCCAGTTGCTGCTTGCGAGGAGTGTCAGTTAAGCGGCCGCGATACGCGCGTTCTTCGAGGCGGATGCGGCCTGGGGCGCGAGCGGAGATACGTGGACCTTGGGGTACAGGCCACCCGGAGTGTCCTGCACAAAAAATGCGATTAAGGAGAATGACGCTTAGGAAATCGCGGGAAGATACGCCTCGAGAGCCGGATCGGCTCCGGATTCAATGCGCCCGCATTTATTGGAGCCACCCGTATCGGAACGACCGGGGGGCCGCAGTTTGGCTATAAATATAGGTGCAGGTGCGATGGAGCCTGCCAAGCCGGAGCTGTTCAGGTTGCCATGGATCGTGGGCCTCCTCTCCGGCGCATGGTTGAGAAACCCCTGCCGAAGGAACGGGAGGCGCGCCCTTCGCGACTTCCGCCAACTAGCCGTTTCATCTGGGATCAACAAGGAGGTTCTCCCCGGCGGAACTCCGCTCTAGGCGTTTCATCCGGGATCACGTCTCCCCTCCTTGAAGTTTGGCCTCCCGATTGAGCTCCGCACCAGGTGCTTGATCCGGGACCGCGCCTCCATATGCTCTTCCCCCTTGTATTCCTTCTCTCCCCTAACACTGGGGAGGACCGGAATATCCCTTGGAGGTGGCGTTCCCCTGGAGGCAGCGGGAGCTTCGTCTGCGGCGGCTCCTCGTCTTTTTTGTGAGGCGTGGATGGCGCCTCTGGGTAGGAGCAATGTAGACTTCTCCTTCGTCTACTTCTTCTTCATCCGCGCCGGCTCTTCGTCTTCTTCGTGAGACGCCGATGGCGCCTCCGGTTGGAAGCACCCACTTCCGGCGGGATTGCAGCCGCTTCGGATGGAGGTTTCGGGATCCCAGATTTTCAGCTCCTCGGAGTCTCCGCCTCTTCTTTACTTTCTTTACACCCTAATTCCCCTCTGGGAATTCCTTGTAATCACACGAGCACGCCGTTGTAACCAGAAATTATTGAAATGCAAAGTGTTATACATTTTTGAACTGTCTTTCTGGCATCGTCGTTCTACTGGTAATACATCCGCAGGTTAGCGGAATTCCAGCTCCTTGGAATTTCTCGACCATCTAAGGCCTCCAACTGGTAGGAGCCAGGTCGGTTTACCCAGCGAACCTTATACGGGCCTTCCCAATTTGGCGCTAGCTTCCCACCTTCCGCAGGTTGAGATGCTTTAGCTCGCCTTAGCACCAGATCTCCGATTCTGAAAAGCTTCGGTCGGACCTTGGAGTTGTAATATCGGGCCACCCTCCGCTGATACATCGCCATCCGAACCTGCGCCATTTCCCTCGCTTCTTCCAAGAGATCCAGGTTCCCTCGGAGTTGCTCCGAATTGGCCTCGGGTCGGTGCGCGGCCACCCGAGGTGAGGGGAGTCTGAGCTCCACGGGGACAACGGCTTCCGTGCCATAGGTTAGGCTGAAAGGCGTCTCCCCGGTAGAGGTCCGATGCGTGGTCCGATACGCCCAAAGGACATTCTCGAGTTCTTCGACCCAAGCTTGCCCCGTCCGACCGATTCGCGCTTTGATTCCTTGGAGCATTGTCCGATTTGTGACCTCGGCCTCGCCGTTGGTTTGGGGATGCGACACAGATGTGAACCGATGCTCGATCCCGAACTCCTCGCAGAAGTCACGGAAATACTTGTTGTCGAACTGTCGGCCATTATCCGAGATGAGGACCCGAGGTACCCCAAATCGGACAATGATGTTCTTCTTCACGAACTTCCGGACTTGCACCTCCGTGATAGTGGCCAGCGGCTCTGCCTCCACCCACTTGGTGAAGTAGTCGATTGCAACAATCAAAAATTTCCGCTGAGCTGAAGCGACGGGGAATGGTCCGAGGATATCCATTCCCCACTGGGCGAAGGGCCAGGGTGCAGTGATTGGTGCCAAGGGGACAGAAGGGACTCTCTGGACGTTGGCGTGGCGCTGGCAGGCGTCGCATTTCTGTACATGATCCTTTGAGTCCTCCAACAAGGTAGGCCAATAATAGCCTTGCCTCATGATCTTGTGCGCCAAGGACCTAGCCCCCAAGTGGGATCCGCAAACGCCTTCGTGGACTTCGCCGAGGACGTAGGCCGCTTCCGAGGGGCGGAGGCACTTTAAGAGGGGGGCGGTGAACGAGGTCCGATACAGCCTCCCTTCATTGAGTATGTAGTGGGCGGACTTCATAACAAGTCGCCGAGCTTGATCTTCGTCTTCAGGGAGGATCCCTTCGGCGAGGTAGGCGACAAGCGGGTCCATCCAAGACGGCTCCGGATCAATCGCCATCACCGCTCCAGCCTCGCCGATGCTCGGAGCATCCAGGGTCTCCAGGTAGATCGCCCTCGACAAGTTGTGCGCGTCTGCGCTCACTAAGCGGGACAGCCTGTCGGCCCTGGCATTTTCACTTCTTGGGACCTGCTGGATGTCGACACTGCCGAGGTCGGGATTGAGTGCTTGCACCTTCCGGACGTAATTCTGCATGGTCGGGTTCCGGCCTTCGAACTCCCCACGGACCTGCCCGACCACCAGCTGGGAGTCGGTGAAGACCTTCAGGCGCCGGATGCCGAGCTCCTTGGTGAGTTTGAGTCCCGTGACTAGGGCCTCATACTCCGCCTCGTTGTTGGTCACTGGAAATCCGAACCTCAAGGCATACTCGGCTATCACTCCATCAGGGCTGGTAAGGGCCAGCCCGGCCCCTCCACCTTCGGGGTTCGACGACCCATCGATGTGAAGCGTCCAAATCGGGAGGTCGAGGCTGGGTGTTTCCGGCGACCTTGGTTCCGCCTCCTGCACCGTGCACTTAGCGAGGAAATCCGCGAGCGCCTGGGCCTTGATGGCGGGTCGGGGCTGGTAGCGGATGTCGAACTCACCAAGTTCTACTGCCCACTTCACCAGCCGTCCCGCATTCTCAGGATTGCTGAGGATCTGCCGCAGCGGTTGATCGGTCAAGAGGGTGACAGAATGGGCCTGGAAATAGGGGCGAAGCCTCCTGGTCGCGGTCAGCAGCGCGAAGGCGATCTTTTCAGCCTTCGTATACCGCGTCTCGGCATCCCGTAGGACCCGGCTGATGTAGTACACAGGCTTCTGGAGCTTTGCCTCTTCCCGAACCAGTACCGCACTGACTGCAGTTGGGGAGACTGCCAGATAGAGGTAGAGCATCTCCCCTTCTTGCGGCTTGGACAGCAGGGGAGGAGACGCCAAGTATTCCTTGAGCTGGTCGAATTCTGCTTGACATTCGGCCGTTCAGAGGAAGTCTTTCGGGCGTTTCAACACCTTGAAGAAAGGTTGGCAGCGTTCGGCCGATTTTGCCACAAATCGTCCGAGCGCGGCGACCCTCCCAGCAAGCTCCTGAACCTCCTTCACTTTGGTCGGAGGGGACATATCTTGGATGGCCTTGATTTTGTCCGGGTTGGCTTCGATCCCCCGCTGGTTGACAATGAAACCGAGGAACCTCCCGGCCGAAGCGCCAAAGGCGCACTTCGCTGGGTTCAGCTTCATGCAAAACTTCCGCAAGGTGGCGAAAGTCTCCTCCAGATCCGCGATGTGCTGGTCTGCATGGCGGCTCTTCACCAGCATATCGTCCACGTACACCTCCATGTTCTGGCCGATTTGCTCTTTGAAGATTTTGTTGACGAGGCGCTGGTAAGTGGCGCCAGCATTCTTCAGACCGAAGGGCATTACCTTGTAACAGTACAGCCCCCGGTCTGTTATAAAGGCAGTTTTCTCCTCGTCCTGTGGAGCCATCATTATCTGGTTGTAGCCGGAGAAGGCGTCCATGAAAGGCAGCAGCCGATATCCGGAAGTCGCGTCGACCAGTTGGTCTATCCGCGGAAGCGGAAAGCTATCCTTGGGGCATGCCTTGTTCAGGTCGGTGTAGTCGACGCACATCCTCCACTTTCCGCTCGCCTTCCGGACAAGTACGACATTTGCCAGCCATTCGGGGTAGCTGACCTCCCTTATGAATCCTGCCTCCAAGAGCTTGTCTACCTCCTGGTCGACCACTCGGATCCGATCCGGGGCACAGTGTCTCTTCTTCTGCTCTACTGGTCGGTGGGTTGGGTCGACGTTGAGGGCGTGAGAAATGACCTCCGGGTCGATCCCAGGTACATCGGCCGCCGACCAGGCAAATACATCGGCGTTGGCTCGGAGGAATTCCACCAACCGAGCCCGAGCTCCCGGGTCGAGATTGGTGCCGACCCGGACCGTCCGGTCCGGGCGACCTTCCTCGAGGGGAACTTCGATCACACCTTCGGCCGGCTCCCCGTGCCGCAAGGCCACCTCGTCTCTGGCGTCGAGGGACTCGACGCTTAAGGCTTCTACGGGCTTCTTCCCTTTGAGAGTTGCTAGGAAACATTGCCTTGCGGTCGGTTGGTCACCTCGGACCTCTCCAATCCCGGCCGCCGTGGGGAACCGCATGAGCAAGTGGTACGTTGAGACCACCGTGCGAAGGGCGTTCAGTCCGGGTCGTCCGAGGATAGCGTTGTAGGCCGAGGGAACACGGACGACCAAGAACCCGAGCCGCACCGTGGCTTCTGCGGGTGCAACGCCCGCAGTCACAGGCAGCTCAACGACACCTTCGGCCGAGACAGCGTCTCCAGTGAATCCTATGAGGGGGGTGGATGTTTTGTGCAACAATTGTCTGGACAAGCTCATCTTTTGGAAGGCCTCGTAAAACAAAATATCAGCTGAGCTTCCACTATCCACAAGAACACGCCTTACATCATAGTTTGCCATAGTGAGGGAGATCACCATGGCGTCGTCGTGGGGGGTCTGAACCCCCTTTACATCTTCATCACAAAAAGTGATTACATTACCGACCCTCTGCCTCTTTGCGACGGCTGCCCCTGATGCTTCAGTCGAGCCCCCTGCGTTCCTCTCGGGCCGGGGGCAGCCCCCAGTGATAGTATGGATCACGCCCGCGATGGGTCGATTCTGCTCCCGAGGCTCCGGAGGAGCCGGGTCGGCCGGACGCTAGTCTGCGGGGGGACGTCGGTCGTTCACATATCGACCGAGACGCCCTCGGCGGATGAGAGCCTCGATCTCGTCCCGAAGCTGGAAGCAGTCTTCGGTGTCGTGGCCGTGGTCTCGGTGGTACTCACAGTACGCCCGAGAGGGCCTCCTCCCAGGGATCTTCTTCATCTGTCTCGGGACCGGGAGGTCCTCCCGCCCCTTGATTTCCATGAGGATCTGGGTCCGGGGAGTCAGGAGAGGAGTGTACCGGTTGAAACGTCGGGGCGGAGAACGAGGGCGTAGGGCGCCGTGGTTCCTCGCCGGCGACAGGCTTCTGCGCCGACGTTGAGGCGTCGGGCTCCTCCTCTGGCGTGCCTCTTTTCGCCTTTTCTTCCCGAGCTTTGGAGGGATCTCGGCGGCCTCCTTGCTCCGGTGGGCGGCCGCCTCCTCGGCGTCCGCATACTGGTTCGCCTGGGACAACAGCTCCGGGAAGCTCCGCGGCAGGCGTTTGTCCAGGGAGAAGGTGAGTCTGCCCTTTCGGAAGCCACGCTTCAGGGCTGAAAGAGCCACCTCCTGGCTCAGGTTCCGGACTTCCAGCGTAGCCTTGTTGAAGCGGGTAAGATAATCCCGCAAGCTTTCTCCCTCGTTTTGCCGGATATCGAAGAGGGAGTCGGAGACCAGTCGCCGCCGGCTACTGACGGCGAAATGGGTGATGAAGAGGTGAGTAAACTGGTCGAAGGACTGGATTGAGTTAGCCTCCAAGCCGGCGAACCACGCCCTTGCCGGGCCACGGAGGGTCGCTGGGAAGGCCTTGCAGAGGAGAGGATCTGATGCTCCGTGGAGGAGCATAAGAGTCCTGAAACTCTCGACGTGATCTCGCGGGTCCGCCGCCCCGTCATAGGGCTCGATCGCCGGCATTTTAAACCCCGGCGGATTCGGGGTCCGCAGGATCCTCGAGGCAAGCGCCGGCTGGGAGGAGATCTCCAAGTCGGCGAAGGGATCTTTGGAGTGGCCCTTCAGGATCTGGAGTTGTCGGTGGAGATCGTCCACCCGCCGGTCCAGAGAGCGCGACCGATGGGTGGGAGACAAGGAGCACCGAGAGGGGGACCGACTGGAGCGCGGGTTCCTTGAGGACTGGGGGGTCTGGGAACGCGCCCGGGCCCGCCTCTCGTACCCCGCGCAGCTCCGATGGGAAGGTCCCGGCAGAATGGACCGTGCTCGAGAGTCTTCTTCGCGCCGGCGCTCCTCCCCATGGGAGAGGAAGGAGCGCGGGTTGAGGAGGACAGGTGAGCGCTCAGGGAGCAGCGGCTCCTGGGCCCGCTGCGGCGCCCGAGACATCACACCCTGCAGGTTCTGCACTGCCTCCGCGAGGGTGCGAACCTGCTGGGCTAACTGGTCGAACTGAGCGGCTTCGACCATCTGAATGGGGGGTGGAACGGTGGAGTGTTGCTGAGAATGTGTTGGAGACGCAGCGGCCTCCCGGCCGGAGGCGCGAGAGGCCCCGCGACCGGAGGCATTGGAAGCTCCACGACCACCTCGCCGTGCCATTACGACCGCTCTAAGATTCGGTCCCTTCCTCTAGCGCCAACTGTTGCTGGTGGTCCAAACCGAGAACGATTGGCACAGCGGTGTGAACGGGGTTCCGTCTGAGTCGCCTTGGTTGGTGTTGATTACGCTCCACTTTCCACCAGAAAACCTGCAAGCAAGCCTCGCACCACCACTGGGATAGTGGGGGCCCTCCGACGATCAAGTCAGAGGAGATTGGAGGAGAAGGAGAGATAATTGCAGGTAGTAGGAGAATGCACTGGAAGTTCTTGCTTACCTCCCCCCTTCTCCCCCCCGCAGCATATATACCAGGCTGGGGGGTCCTTCTGGGGGGTTGGTCATCGTGTGGCACGATGGAGTTGCCACTGACATGGCCGTTACAGGGCGTCGTGGGGCAGTGCTGGGTACGGCCGTGACAGGGCGTAGTGGAGCTCCGCTTTGTACGGCTGTTACAGGAGATCGTAGAGCAGCGCCGGATATGACCGTTGCAGGGAGTAGTGGAGCAGAGGGTCGTGGCGTGCTTCAGGGGAACAGCCTGTCGTTGTCGAGAGATTGCCGACTCGGGGTCGGATTGCTGGATCAAGGGGCAGCCGACTCGGGGTCGGGCTGCGAAGCCGAAGATATCCGACTCGGGGTCGGGTTACTGGATCAAGGGGCAGCCGACTCGGGGTCGGGCTGCAAAGCCGAAGATATCCGACTCGGGGTCGGGTTACTGGATCAAGGGGCAGCTGTAGTCTTCTTGGGCGCGCGTGTCGGTCACGTGGGGCATGGTGGCTGAGTTCCCCCGTAACAGGAGAGTATTAGGATCACTTCTCATTTAGTATTCTTTCTCTCGTCTTTAGTTATGGATTTATGCAATTAAGTTCCATATGATCTCTTCCTCTGAAATTTTCTTTCTCCTCCTTAATTGATCATTCCATTTAAGAGTTTAGAATTTGAAGATAATTTTCAATAAAACATTCAAATTGTTAATCTTGAAAATATATTTTCTACAAATTTCAGCATATTTTCAACTTAACCCATTGAGAGCATATTTGCAAGTATCAAATCATATTCATTTGAAATAATAAATGCTCTATAGAATTAAACTCAAAGTATAGGCTATATATAATTAAGACAAGTAATGGCAACACAAGAAGGTTCATCAAAATCAATTCATAAAATATTCAAGGTATGCATCATATGATGGTGACTTTTGAATAAGATGCAAAATCTAAAGAGATTGATATGTCTAAAGCTCCCCCTCAAAAGATGCATTCTTCTTTAATCATTCTTTTCTTTTTGTTGAATTTCAGATGTTAATGATAAGCGTGAATAAAACTGAAATTCTATGATATCAAGAATGTTAAGTGATCTAAAGTTTTTCAAAATTTATAGCAATCACTCTTTTTCATCTTTCAAGAACAAGTTATGCTTCCTCTTAATCTTTGAGAAAATGTACTGAAATATTAATCAAAAAAATAAATTTGAAGCTCAATTTCTTTCAAAAGCAATTATATTTTCTTTCTTTTAAGAGTCATTTGAGCGAGCGAAAATATTTCTAGCCTTAAGATTATTCACTCTTTTAAAAATAGCTTTTTCTTTTAATAATAGAGGCCTTTAATAATGTAGGAGAGAAAACATATAGATGATCATTGAAGTGTATATTTATAGAACTCAATTTTTTAATCATAGTTTCTCAGTAATGTATACATGAAGCACAATAAATCTTTTTAATATCAAAATAAAATTATATATTTAGAAACATTTATTTGCAATCAAGATTATTGAAAAAATATATCATTTAGACCAATTTTAGTAAACTTATAAGATAAGAAATGATATGTTTTAGATGCGTATTGGAGCAATCAACCAAGGCATCAAAATTAATTCTATTTTTCTTAAGTTAATATTTTTATTTAGGAATCATATTGAGTTATCCTCATGAATGTTGCGATCATTGAAGCATATAATGAAAGTTACAAAAATGCAACGGTAGAAGTATTTTTAAATTAAGTTTAAGCTTTTATACAAAATCAGATTCTGAATAAAAATTTTCAAGGAAGCTTTTAGGATTATAATTTGATATATGCATCTTCTACATTGTAGCTCATCTTAAAGTATTAAGATTGAAAATACATATTTCAAAACATTAGAGCATATTCAGAATCTTTGTATTTAATGTTGAGTTTTGGTATGAATTAGAACATTATGTACTAAAGTTAGGCAAGTTGAAAGATAAAACAAAATCAATTCATTTTGCCTAAATAGAGATATCCTTCTCTTCTTCTTTTTACAAATTTATTCAACTTTCAAATTTCAAAGATGATCGTGAACGACAAATCTGAAATTTCTTTTTAATAATATAAAAAAAATTATGCAGTATTTTAAACATTGAATCAAATTATCCAAGCATGGAGCATTACAAAATATTGAGAACCCATAATTCAAAACATCATGCTGAAAGTGGATCCTAGGTTGTTCGGTGTTAAGCATGGATTTTTTTTTTTTTAAAACCATGGCTGAACCTGATCAGGTTGCCTACGTACCCCTTCATAAGGGGGATCAAGCCATACATAGTTCTTTTTAAGTTTTAAAACGCAGCAAAAAAATCGAATCAAACAATTTAATTCATGCATGCTTACAAGATCAAATCTAGAAATCAACACCTTAAGAACACATAGGATTATGCCGGAATCGTTTAAACAATTATGCTAAAACTTTCATGCATGATTAACTATCAGATCTGAAACTTAAGAACTCTATTCCGATTAATCTCCGAATATCCATTAAATGGATTCTGGAGATAACTCCGTGAGGAGCCCCAAAGAAGGGTAAAACCTCGGAGAATCAGACCTAGACCCTGACTCCTGTAGGGTTTTAGCATGTTATAATGCGCAGCGGAAGCTAGGGATTTTAAAAATTTCTTAATAAAGTCCCTATGCATGAAACCCTTTTAAGCCTAGATCACCTTAATGATTAGAATCAAATGATATAAAATAAATGCAGAATTAGTAGAATACCTCAAACGCTAATCCAAAGTGTACAATCTCCACGAGGCGTCCCAGTGTCCGCCCTCCAATGGTGATCCACACGAAAACTTGATCAAGACTTTAGCTCCAAAGACTTTTGATCCTTAATGCAGAATTCTTCTACAGAACTCTAATGGCTTGCTTCCCTTCCTTTTTATTTTTCTTTAGCCTTCTAAAATCACTTCTAATCCTTTTGTCCTAAAGAAGACCACCTTGTCTTGGCTTAGGACACACTAGAAGCAATGCTAGAAAGAAAGAAACTAATGTAAGAAAGAAAGAAGAGAGGAGTGGGGTGGAATTGGAATGATGAAACCCATGGAGTGCTAACCTATTTATAATAGGTGTAGGGATGCATCTCCAAGGGATGCATCCCATCCACACATCCTCTCATGAAAGGGCATCATCTAAAGGGCCATATCAAATAAGAGGAGGTGCAGATCAAGTGAGGAGGTGTATCAAATGATATGTCCTTTCATGTGGTGCCATATTTTGACCAAGTCAACATCACATGCTAATCACATGTCCATCACGCCTCACCTCTTGATCTTTCATGATGATGATCCAAGGGCTCCAATGCAAGGCGCCATTCACTTGACCCATTATGTCTTCATCCAATGGTGGGATTAAGATCCAATGGTCAATTATGGTAGCCATCCTCTAACCCAATCCAATTGGGTTAAACCAACTCTCCATTATGTCTTCATCCAACGGTAGATCAAGATCTAACGGTCTAGATTGAATGATTTATTAAATCTAATCCAATTAGACTCAAACCAAGCCAATTAGGTGCCAACTCTTGGCTAACCCATATTAGAATATGATCTAATCAAATTAGATCAATTAAGAATCAGATTCGAATCCAATTCGAATCAGATTCGAATCCAATTCGAATTAGGAGCTAAGGTTTGCAACACCTGCTAGGATGTTTATCTTGCAAACATGATCTAATCCAATTAGACCCTTAATAAGTTTTCTTGTGTGTGACCCATTGGGTTCCATACTTAGCCAGCAATAGGTGTGAGTGCGAGTTGACCCAACTTGATTAGAACTCTTCTAATCGATTTAAGTCCAAACTGCGCGAACCCGAACTTAACAATTAGAATCCTTTCTAATTGGTGATCGAATTAACTCTTTAATTTGATCAAACCTATAAAACAAGATTGACGTCTAGCAACGTGTCATGTCTACCCGGAAAATATGAAATTTGGTGAAAATACCAAAAATACCCTTCAGTGGCAAGTTACCATGCAATTCAATCCTTTAATCAAACTGCATCCCAAATATGCATATGAGTATGAATATATGTCAAACTCAATTTCATATTCATATTTTTCTCAATCTTTTAATGATAATTCAAATAATGAAACATTAGAAACTCTTTCTAATTTTCATTCTACTTTGATCAAAGGTTTCCTGAATTATCATATGATTAGAATAAATAGGATGCTATCTTCTCTTACTAGAAGTGATTAATTTCTTGTTGACCTACTCATAATCTTCGTACACAATTCACCATATCCAGAAGACCTCGTACATAACTTATTGTCATGAATGAGTGTAAACCAAAATATGGGTTCATGTGCACAAGATACCATGGTGATCTCAGGTCATAGGATCAGTTGCACAACTCCCACTAAGAGAATGATCTTTTGACATGTAAGTAAGACTTCATAAGATTTCTCTTTGTAGGTCAATTCAGTGAACTCATTCCTCTAATGAGCACCCACATCTTTGTATTAGTGTCTCCACACAAATGATTGTGAGATCAATCATCCTCTGCATCGAGCATACATAAGACATGCCAGTCTTTCCGGTAATCATTGATCCCCGACTCAATGTACCAATGACTGGGAATATTTAAGATTAGGATTTTAGGATTTTAAGTCTCACTAGTATGATCTCATCATAGTCTTAAAACCATTGCCCTAAACTAAGAAATTTATCATAAATATAATCAACAGCATATGATAAAACATAACGCCTTTATTCATATTTAAATGTCATGTACATGATTTGGACAAATCAAAAGAAAAAACCTTTCGCAATACATATTGCGATTGGCTTGTAGGGCATCTACTCTTTCAATCTCCCACTTGCACTAAAGCCAATCGCTCTTATATTTTATCCCCATACAATCGAGGTGGCGATCGAACTGCTATTGTGGTAGAGCTTTAGTGAACGGGTCTGCTAAGTTGTTCTTTGTGTCTACTCGTTCAATGACTATGTCTTGTCTCTCGACGATCTCTCGAACGAGGTGGAAGCGTCTTAGAATGTGGTTGAATTTGTGATGAGATCTTGGTTCCTTTGCTTGAGCAACAGCTCCAGTGTTGTCACAATAAACTGAAACTGGTCCAGCAATCTCAGGAACTACTCCCAACTCAGCGATGAACTTCTTCATCCAGACAGCTTCCTTAGCGGCTTCACTTACAGCGATGTATTCTGCCTCAGTAGTTGAGTCAGCTATAGTTTGCTGCTTGGAACTCTTCCAGCTCACTGCACCACCATTTAGGGTAAAGACATACCCTGAAGTGGACTTGCTATCATCTGGATCTGATTGAAAACTAGAATCAGAAAATCCTTCTAGTTTCAACTCAGATCCTCCATAAACTAGAAAAATATCTTTAGTCCTTCTTAAGTACTTAAGAATATTTTTCACAGCTATCCAATGATTTTCTCCTGGATCAGCCTGGAATCTGCTTGTTATGCCTAAGGCATAAGCAACATCAGGCCTAGTACATAGCATAGCATACATAATTGATCCTACTGCCGAAGCATAGGGAATAGAATTCATTCTATTCCTCTCTTCAGATGTCTTAGGAGACATCTTCTTAGAGAGACGTATGCCATGACTCATAGGTAAGTAACCTCTTTTACTTCCTTCCATGCTGAATCTTTTTAGCACACGATCTATGTACTTAGACTGGGACAAGCCTAGCATCCTTTTAGATCTATCCCTATAGATCTTTATACCAAGTATATAGGATGCTTCTCCCAAGTCTTTCATAGAAAAGCTTTTTGATAGCCAAGTCTTGACCGATTGTAACATTGGAATATCATTTCCAATGATTAGTATGTCATCTACATACAATATTAAGAAGACAACGGCACTCCCACTAGTCTTCTTGTACACACATGGTTCATCCACATTTTTGATAAAACCAAACTCTTTGACTGTTGTATCAAAACTGATGTTCCAACTCCTCGATGCTTGCTTTAATCCATAAATGGATCTCTTAAGCTTGCATACTTGATTTGCTCTCCCACTTGAGACAAATCCTTCTGGCTGTGTCATGTAAACCTCTTCCTCAAGATAACCATTAAGGAAGGCGGTTTTGACATCCATCTGCCAAATTTCATAATCATAGTATGCAGCTATTGCAAGCAAAATCCGAATAGATTTAAGCATGGCAACTGGTGAAAAAGTTTCATCATAGTCAATTCCTTGCTTTTGCCTGAAACCTTTTGCCACCAATCTAGCCTTGTAGGTTTCTACTTGGCCATCTGCTCCAATCTTCTTCTTATATACCCATTTGCAACCTATAGGGTTAACACCTTCTGGTGCATCAACCAAAGTCCATACTTGGTTGGTATACATAGAGTCTATTTCGGATTTCATAGCTTCTAACCATTTGTTAGAGTCATTACTCATGATAGCTTCCGAATAGGTCAGAGGATCATCATTTTCGATGATGTGGGCTTCATCATTCTCAATGATAAACCCATACCTCTTAGGTGCATTTCGCACTCTATCTGACCTTTGGAGAGGAGATGTGTGTTGTGGTTGTACTTCATCAATGGGTACATTTGGTTGAAGAATTTCTTGTGTTTCTATTTGTAGGTCTTGAACTTCATTAAGTTCAATTCTTCTTTCACTGCCCTTTTCTAAGATAAACTCTTGTTCTAAGAAAGTGGCATGCCTACTAACAAATACCTTTTGTTCAGTAGGGTGATAGAAGAGATATCCAATACTTTCTTTGGAATAACCTATAAATGTACATTTATCTGATCTAGCACTTAGCTTATGTCCAAAATTTCTTTTGACATATGCTTGGCAGCCCCATATTTTAAAATATTTAAGATTGGGCTTTCTACCTCTCCATATCTCATATGGAGTACTAGATACAGATTTTGAAGGTATCCTGTTTAGCACATATGTAGCAGTTTCTAAGGCATAACCCCAGAAGAAAATAGGAAGATCTGTAAAGCACATCATGGACCTTACCATATCTAATAGAGTACGATTCCTCCGTTCAGCTACACCATTTAGTTGTGGCGTATACGGAGGTGTCCATTCGGAGAGAATGCCCTTTTCTTTAAGATGATTTAAAAATTCACTAGAAAGGTATTCACCTCCTCGATCAGATCGAAGGATTTTAATACACTTTCCGGTTTGTTTTTCAACCATACTTTGATACTCTTTAAACTTATCAAAGGCTTCGTATTTATGTTTCATAAGATACACAAATCCGAACCTTGATAAATCATCAGTGAATGTGATGAAGTAAGAGTATCCACCTCTAGCTGGAGTTGTCATAGGACCACATACATCTGTATGTATAAGTCCTAATAACTCACTTGCCCTTTCTCCATGTCCAGTGAATGGAGACTTGGTCATTTTTCCCATAAGACAAGATTCACAAGTTCCTAATGATTCATAATCATAAGGATCAAAGAACTCTTCTTTGCATAACTTGTTAATTCTTGATTCACTTATGTGACCAAGTCGGCAATGCCAAAGGAGGGTATTATTCACTTCCTCTCTCTTTCTTTTATTGCTTCTATTAATATGAAAGACATTGTCATTAAGTAATAAAACTAGAAGACCATTTTCCATAATGCCATTGCAAAGATGCTTATTAGAAAAATAAATAGAGCAACCATTGCCCTTTCCATTAATTTCAAAACCTTTCTTGAACAACAAAGGAATGGAAATTACATTTCTAATAATTTTGGGCATATAATAACAATCTTCTAATTGTAGGAGCTTTCCCGAAGGCAATTCCAAGTTGTAGGTTCCAACAGCTTCAGCCTGGATGGACTCTCCTCCAGCGCCATACAGCTCGAAGTCACCTTTCTTCAAAATTTTAATTTTCTGTAGTCCATGCAAAGATTTGCAAATGTGAAAACCACAGCCGGTATCCAATACCCATGAATTTGAATTTGAAGAACTTAATGACAAGTAGGCATGTAACATAAACATACCTTTTGATGCAACTCTTGCATCAGTCTTCATACTTGTAAGAAAACTCTTGCAATTCCTTTTCCAGTGGCCAGCTTTGCCGCAATGAAAACAGGTACTTGATCCGGAGTTTTTCTTTCCTTTTTTCTTTTTGATGCTACTCTTGGGGTTCAATCGTTTCTTAGAACCCTTATTTCCCGATTTCCTCATAGAGGTGCTATTTATAAGAAGGAGTGGACCTTTATCCTTCTTAATATGCCCTTCAGCTGTTTTGAGCATATTTAACAACTCGGGCAGGGAGGTGTTCAGCTTGTTCATGTGAAAGTTCACAACAAACTGAAAGAATGAATCAGGCAGTGATTGCAGGATCAAATCCTGACTGAGCTCACTATCCATAGCAAAACCTAATTGACTTAATCTGGTGATCAAGTCTATAACCATAAGAACATGGTTTTGCACTGAAGTTCCTTCATTCATTCTAGCACGGAACAACTGCTTAGATATCTCATACCTAGCAGTCCTGCTTTGTTCTCCATACAACTCTTTTAAATTGAGAAGTATGGATTGAGTGTCCATGCCTTCATGTTGCCTCTGTAATTCATTGTTCATAGAGGCAAGTATGATACATTTGACGGTCACACTGTCATTTTTCCACATCTTATGTGTGGCAACCTCCTCTTCTATAGCATCATCCCCTAGATCTCCAAGATCAGGAGTTTCAAGTATATAGGAAATTTTCTCCTGAGTGAGTACTATCTTTAAATTCCTCAACCAGTCCACATAGTTTGGTCCGGTCAACTTGTTGGCATCTAAGATGCCTCTTAGTGAAAGTGAAGAAGCCATTTAATAATTCTACATATGCAAGAACAAAACTAATATAAGCAGACCAATCATGATGACATGTTTGCAACTAGATAAGGACTTTAATCTAATTTGTCTCCTACTATTTTTATCGAATATCATAGCCCTCCCCTATGATAAACGTGAAAATATAATTTTTCTTAGTAGGGTTGAGATCCTAATTCATCATAAAAAGCCTTGTGTTTACACAACAAACTCTTATGAATTCAAAGGTAGGAAACTCTTTCCAATTGCATCTCATGCAATTCTCAACTTTATCTTGTCCTCTTAAAATACTTATTGCCTTGTGTTAGCACAACAAACAATAATATTTTAGTTAAGTCAAACCCTTCATTTCCATATAGTCATATTCGAATAATATTGCCCTTGTGGTTGCACAACAAGGCAATATATTAAAATATGCCATAAGCATCTTAATGCACCAAGACAGTATAACATCAGTCCCCATTGCAAGTCTTGTGTTAGCACAACAAACTAGCATGGATCTTGACATAATAATATCGAGGCATGAAGGAAGGCTATCAATAGTGTTATATCAATATTAAGCTTATCCATAATAGGCAATCAAACAATTGGCCAGGTAAGCAGGTGGGAGGCTCCCCTTACTCAGAGAGTAAGGTCCTAATTAAGTAACCACCTTTAGTGCTTTCCTTAGACACCAATTAGATTAATTGTTCTAGAATGGGTTAGCTCAAAGTTTTTCAACACTATGACTTAATATAATTTTTATTGAGGGCTTACTAGTCTCTAGCACATTCTTTAATTGTAACATACATTTAACATGTCTAAAATAAACTATTATGCATCATGGCTATCTCATAGCATGTATAAATCATAAGCAATTAATTAACATGCTTCAACATATTTTCATATGGAAAATTTCATATCATGATATTTTATTACATAACATATCATATATTAATCATACATTTCAACATTTCTCTAAGCATATGACATTACTATCTCATAGTAAATTAATAATCATACATCATACATAATTATTTGATTGAACCAATTAAGGATGGCTCTGATACTACTGTAGGGTTTTAGCATGTTATAATGCGCAGCGGAAGCTAGGGATTTTAAAAATTTCTTAATAAAGTCCCTATGCATGAAACCCTTTTAAGCCTAGATCACCTTAATGATTACAATCAAATGATATAAAATAAATGCAGAATTAGTAGAATACCTCAAACGCTAATCCAAAGTGTACAATCTCCACGAGGCGTCCAAGTGTCCGCCCTCCAATGGTGATCCACACGAAAACTTGATCAAGACTTTAGCTCCAAAGACTTTTGATCCTTAATGCAGAATTCTTCTAAAGAACTCTAATGGCTTGCTTTCCTTCCTTTTTATTTTTCTTTAGCCTTCTAAAATCACTTCTAATCCTTTTGTCCTAAAGAAGACCACCTTGTCTTGGCTTAGGACACACTAGAAGCAATGCTAGAAAGAAAGAAACTAATGTAAGAAAGAAAGAAGAGAGGAGTGGGGTGGAATTGGAATGATGAAACCCATGGAGTGCTAACCTATTTATAATAGGTGTAGGGATGCATCTCCAAGGGATGCATCCCATCCACACATCCTCTCATGAAAGGGCATCATCTAAAGGGCCATATCAAATAAGAGGAGGTGCAGATCAAGTGAGGAGGTGTATCAAATGATATGTCCTTTCATGTGGTGCCATATTTTGACCAAGTCAACATCACATGCTAATCACATGTCCATCACGCCTCACCTCTTGATCTTTCATGATGATGATCCAAGGGCTCCAATGCAAGGCGCCATTCACTTGACCCATTATGTCTTCATCCAATGGTGGGATTAAGATCCAATGGTCAATTATGGTAGCCATCCTCTAACCCAATCCAATTGGGTTAAACCAACTCTCCATTATGTCTTCATCCAACGGTAGATCAAGATCTAACGGTCTAGATTGAATGATTTATTAAATCTAATCCAATTAGACTCAAACCAAGCCAATTAGGTGCCAACTCTTGGCTAACCCATATTAGAATATGATCTAATCAAATTAGATCAATTAAGAATCAGATTCGAATCCAATTCGAATCAGATTCGAATCCAATTCGAATTAGGAGCTAAGGTTTGCAACACCTGCTAGGATGTTTATCTTGCAAACATGATCTAATCCAATTAGACCCTTGATAAGTTTTCTTGTGTGTGACCCATTGGGTTCCATACTTAGCCAGCAATAGGTGTGAGTGCGAGTTGACCCAACTTGATTAGAACTCTTCTAATCGATTTAAGTCCAAACTGCGCGAACCCGAACTTAACAATTAGAATCCTTTCTAATTGGTGATCGAATTAACTCTTTAATTTGATCAAACCTATAAAACAAGATTGACGTCTAGCAACGTGTCATGTCTACCCGAAAAATATGGAATTTGGTGGAAATACCAAAAATACCCTTCAGTGGCAAGTTACCATGCAATTCAATCCTTTAATCAAACTGCATCCCAAATATGCATATGAGTATGAATATATGTCAAACTCAATTTCATATTCATATTTTTCTCAATCTTTTAATGATAATTCAAATAATGAAACATTAGAAACTCTTTCTAATTTTCATTCTACTTTGATCAAAGGTTTCCTGAATTATCATATGATTAGAATAAATAGGATGCTATCTTCTCTTACTAGAAGTGATTAATTCCTTGTTGACCTACTCATAATCTTCGTACACAATTCACCATATCCAGAAGACCTCGTACATAACTTATTGTCATGAATGAGTGTAAACCAAAATATGGGTTCATGTGCACAAGATACCATGGTGATCTCAGGTCATAGGATCAGTTGCACAACTCCCACTAAGAGAATCATCTTTTGACATGTAAGTAAGACTTCATAAGATTTCTCTTTGTAGGTCAATTCAGTGAACTCATTCCTCTAATGAGCACCCACATCTTTGTATTAGTGTCTCCACACAAATGATTGTGAGATCAATCATCCTCTGCATCGAGCATACATAAGACATGCCAGTCTTTCCGGTAATCATTGATCCCCGACTCAATGTACCAATGACTGGGAATATTTAAGATTAGGATTTTAGGATTTTAAGTCTCACTAGTATGATCTCATCATAGTCTTAAAACCATTGCCCTAAACTAAGAAGTTTATCATAAATATAATCAACAGCATATGATAAAACATAACGCCTTTATTCATATTTAAATGTCATGTACATGATTTGGACAAATCAAAAGAAAAACCTTTCGCAATACATATTGCGATTGGCTTGTAGGGCATCTACTCTTTCAATCTCCCACTTGCACTAAAGCCAATCGCTCTTATATTTTATCCCCATACAAACGAGGTGGCGATCGAACTGCTGTTGTGGTAGAGCTTTAGTGAACGGGTCTGCTAAGTTGTTCTTTGTGTCTACTCGTTCAATGACTATGTCTTGTCTCTCGACGATCTCTCGAACGAGGTGGAAGCGTCTTAGAATGTGCTTGAATTTGTGATGAGATCTTGGTTCCTTTGCTTGAGCAACAGCTCCAGTGTTGTCACAATAAACTGAAACTGGTC
Organism: Phoenix dactylifera; assembly: GCF_009389715.1. Lineage (NCBI taxonomy): Eukaryota > Viridiplantae > Streptophyta > Magnoliopsida > Arecales > Arecaceae > Phoenix > Phoenix dactylifera. The sequence goes on from NW_024068251.1 coordinate 180,376, forward strand.
CAGCAATCTCAGGAACTACTCACAACTCAGCGATGAACTTCTTCATCCAGACAGCTTCCTTAGCGGCTTCACTTACAGCGATGTATTCTGCCTCAGTAGTTGAGTCAGCTACAGTTTGCTGCTTGGAACTCTTCCAGCTCACTGCACCACCATTTAGGGTAAAGACATACCCTGAAGTGGACTTGCTATCATCTGGATCTGATTGAAAACTAGAATCAGAAAATCCTTCTAGTTTCAACTCAGATCCTCCATAAACTAGAAAAATATCTTTAGTCCTTCTTAAGTACTTAAGAATATTTTTCACAGCTATCCAATGATTTTCTCCTGGATCAGCCTGGAATCTGCTTGTTATGCCTAAGGCATAAGCAACATCAGGCCTAGTACATAGCATAGCATACATAATTGATCCTACTGCCGAAGCATAGGGAATAGAATTCATTCTATTCCTCTCTTCAGATGTCTTAGGAGACATCTTCTTAGAGAGACGTATGCCATGACTCATAGGTAAGTAACCTCTTTTACTTCCTTCCATGCTGAATCTTTTTAGCACACGATCTATGTACTTAGACTGGGACAAGCCTAGCATCCTTTTAGATCTATCCCTATAGATCTTTATACCAAGTATATAGGATGCTTCTCCCAAGTCTTTCATAGAAAAGCTTTTTGATAGCCAAGTCTTGACCGATTGTAACATTGGAATATCATTTCCAATGATTAGTATGTCATCTACATACAATATTAAGAAGACAACGGCACTCCCACTAGTCTTCTTGTAGACACATGGTTCATCCACATTTTTGATAAAACCAAACTCTTTGACTGTTGTATCAAAACGGATGTTCCAACTCCTCGATGCTTGCTTTAATCCATAAATGGATCTCTTAAGCTTGCATACTTGATTTGCTCTCCCACTTGAGACAAATCCTTCTGGCTGTGTCATGTAAACCTCTTCCTCAAGATAACCATTAAGGAAGGCGGTTTTGACATCCATCTGCCAAATTTCATAATCATAGTATGCAGCTATTGCAAGCAAAATCCGAATAGATTTAAGCATGGCAACTGGTGAAAAAGTTTCATCATAGTCAATTCCTTGCTTTTGCCTGAAACCTTTTGCCACCAATCTAGCCTTGTAGGTTTCTACTTGGCCATCTGCTCCAATCTTCTTCTTATAGACCCATTTGCAACCTATAGGGTTAATACCTTCTGGTGCATCAACCAAAGTCCATACTTGGTTGGTATACATAGAGTCTATTTCGGATTTCATAGCTTCTAACCATTTGTTAGAGTCATTACTCATGATAGCTTCCGAATAGGTCAGAGGATCATCATTTTCGATGATGTGGGCTTCATCATTCTCAATGATAAACCCATACCTCTTAGGTGCATTTCGCACTCTATCTGACCTTTGGAGAGGAGATGTGTGTTGTGGTTGTACTTCATCAATGGGTACATTTGGTTGAAGAATTTCTTGTGTTTCTATTTGTAGGTCTTGAACTTCATTAAGTTCAATTCTTCTTTCACTGCCCTTTTCTAAGATAAACTCTTTTTCTAAGAAAGTGGCATGCCTACTAACAAATACCTTTTATTCAGTAGGGTGATAGAAGAGATATCCAATACTTTCTTTGGAATAACCTATAAATGTACATTTATCTGATCTAGCACTTAGCTTATGTCCAAAATTTCTTTTGACATATGCTTGGCAGCCCCATATTTTAAAATATTTAAGATTGGGCTTTCTACCTCTCCATATCTCATATGGAGTACTAGATACAGATTTTGAAGGTATCCTGTTTAGCATATATGTAGCAGTTTCTAAGGCATAACCCCAGAAGGAAATAGGAAGATCTGTAAAGCACATCATGGACCTTACCATATCTAATAGAGTACGATTCCTCCGTTCAGCTACACCATTTAGTTGTGGCGTATACGGAGGTGTCCATTCAGAGAGAATGCCCTTTTCTTTAAGATGATTTAAAAATTCACTAGAAAGGTATTCACCTCCTCGATCAGATCGAAGGATTTTAATACACTTTCCGGTTTGTTTTTCAACCATACTTTGATACTCTTTAAACTTATCAAAGGCTTCGTATTTATGTTTCATAAGATACACAAATCCGAACCTTGATAAATCATCAGTGAATGTGATGAAGTAAGAGTATCCACCTCTAGCTGGAGTTGTCATAGGACCACATACATCTGTATGTATAAGTCCTAATAACTCACTTGCCCTTTCTCCATGTCCAGTGAATGGAGACTTGGTCATTTTTCCCATAAGACAAGATTCACAAGTTCCTAATGATTCATAATCATAAGGATCAAAGAACTCTTCTTTGTATAACTTGTTAATTCTTGATTCACTTATGTGACCAAGTCGGCAATGCCAAAGGAGGGTATTATTCACTTCCTCTCTCTTTCTTTTATTGCTTTTATTAATATGAAAGACATTGTCATTAAGTAATAAAACTAGAAGACCATTTTCCATAATGCCATTGCAAAGATGCTTATTAGAAAAATAAATAGAGCAACCATTGCCCTTTCCATTAATTTCAAAACCTTTCTTTAACAACAAAGGAATGGAAATTACATTTCTAATAATTTTGGGCATATAATAACAATCTTCTAATTGTAGGAGCTTTCCCGAAGGCAATTCCAAGTTGTAGGTTCCAACAGCTTCAGCCTGGATGGACTCTCCTCCAGCGCCATACAGCTCGAAGTCACCTTTCTTCAAAATTTTAATTTTCTGTAGTCCATGCAAAAGATTTGCAAATGTGAAAACCACAGCCGGTATCCAATACCCATGAATTTGAATTTGAAGAACTTAATGACAAGTAGGCATGTAACATAAACATACCTTTTGATGCAACTCTTGCATCAGTCTTCATACTTGCAAGAAAACTCTTGCAATTCCTTTTCCAGTGGCCAGCTTTGCCGCAATGAAAACAGGTACTTGATCCGGAGTTTTTCTTTCCTTTTTTCTTTTTGATGCTACTCTTGGGGTTCAATCGTTTCTTAGAACCCTTATTTCCCGATTTCCTCATAGAGGTGCTATTTATAAGAAGGAGTGGACCTTTATCCTTCTTAATATGCCCTTCAGCTGTTTTGAGCATATTTAACAACTCGGGCAGGGAGGTGTTCAGCTTGTTCATGTGAAAGTTCACAACAAACTGAGAGAATGAATCAGGCAGTGATTGCAGGATCAAATCCTGACTGAGCTCACTATCCATAGCAAAACCTAATTGACTTAATCTGGTGATCAAGTCTATAACCATAAGAACATGGTTTTGCACTGAAGTTCCTTCATTCATTCTAGCACGGAACAACTGCTTAGATATCTCATACCTAGCAGTCCTGCTTTGTTCTCCATACAACTCTTTTAAATTGAGAAGTATGGATTGAGTGTCCATGCCTTCATGTTGCCTCTGTAATTCATTGTTCATAGAGGCAAGTATGATACATTTGACAGTCACACTGTCATTTTTCCACATCTTATGTGTGGCAACCTCCTCTTCTATAGCATCATCCCCTAGATCTCCAAGATCAGGGGTTTCAAATATATAGGAAATTTTCTCCTGAGTGAGTACTATCTTTAAATTCCTCAACCAGTCCACATAGTTTGGTCCGGTCAACTTGTTGGCATCTAAGATGCCTCTTAGTGAAAGTGAAGAAGCCATTTAATAATTCTACATATGCAAGAACAAAACTAATATAAGCAGACCAATCATGATGACATGTTTGCAACTAGATAAGGACTTTAATCTAATTTGTCTCCTACTATTTTTATCGAATATCATAGCCCTCCCCTATGATAAACGTGAAAATATAATTTTTCTTAGTAGGGTTGAGATCCTAATTCATCATAAAAAGCCTTGTGTTTACACAACAAACTCTTATGAGTTCAAAGGTAGGAAACTCTTTCCAATTGCATCTCATGCAATTCTCAACTTTATCTTGTCCTCTTAAAATACTTATTGCCTTGTGTTAGCACAACAAACAATAATATTTTAGTTAAGTCAAACCCTTCATTTCCATATAGTCATATTCGAATAATATTGCCCTTGTGGTTGCACAACAAGGCAATATATTAAAATATGCCATAAGCATCTTAATGCACCAAGACAGTATAACATCAGTCCCCAGTGCAAGTCTTGTGTTAGCACAACAAACTAGCATGGATCTTGACATAATAATATCGAGGCATGAAGGAAGGCTATCAATAGTGTTATATCAATATTAAGCTTATCCATAATAGGCAATCAAACAATTGGCCAGGTAAGCAGGTGGGAGGCTCCCCTTACTCAGAGAGTAAGGTCCTAATTAAGTAACCACCTTTAGTGCTTTCCTTAGACACCAATTAGATTAATTGTTCTAGAATGGGTTAGCTCAAAGTTTTTCAACACTATGACTTAATATAATTTTTATTGAGGGCTTACTAGTCTCTAGCACATTCTTTAATTGTAACATACATTTAACATGTCTAAAATAAACTATTATGCATCATGGCTATCTCATAGCATGTATAAATCATAAGCAATTAATTAACATGCTTCAACATATTTTCATATGGAAAATTTCATATCATGATATTTTATTACATAACATATCATATATTAATCATACATTTCAACATTTCTCTAAGCATATGACATTACTATCTCATAGTAAATTAATAATCATACATCATACATAATTATTTGATTGAACCAATTAAGGATGGCTCTGATACCACTGTAGGGTTTTAGCATGTTATAATGCGCAGCGGAAGCTAGGGATTTTAAAAATTTCTTAATAAAGTCCCTATGCATGAAACCCTTTTAAGCCTAGATCACCTTAATGATTACAATCAAATGATATAAAATAAATGCAGAATTAGTAGAATACCTCAAACGCTAATCCAAAGTGTACAATCTCCACGAGGCGTCCAAGTGTCCGCCCTCCAATGGTGATCCACACGAAAACTTGATCAAGACTTTAGCTCCAAAGACTTTTGATCCTTAATGCAGAATTCTTCTAAAGAACTCTAATGGCTTGCTTTCCTTCCTTTTTATTTTTCTTTAGCCTTCTAAAATCACTTCTAATCCTTTTGTCCTAAAGAAGACCACCTTGTCTTGGCTTAGGACACACTAGAAGCAATGCTAGAAAGAAAGAAACTAATGTAAGAAAGAAAGAAGAGAGGAGTGGGGTGGAATTGGAATGATGAAACCCATGGAGTGCTAACCTATTTATAATAGGTGTAGGGATGCATCTCCAAGGGATGCATCCCATCCACACATCCTCTCATAAAAGGGCATCATCTAAAGGGCCATATCAAATAAGAGGAGGTGCAGATCAAGTGAGGAGGTGTATCAAATGATATGTCCTTTCATGTGGTGCCATATTTTGACCAAGTCAACATCACATGCTAATCACATGTCCATCACGCCTCACCTCTTGATCTTTCATGATGATGATCCAAGGGCTCCAATGCAAGGCGCCATTCACTTGACCCATTATGTCTTCATCCAATGGTGGGATTAAGATCCAATGGTCAATTATGGTAGCCATCCTCTAACTCAATCCAATTGGGTTAAACCAACTCTCCATTATGTCTTCATCCAACGGTAGATCAAGATCTAACGGTCTAGATTGAATGATTTATTAAATCTAATCCAATTAGACTCAAACCAAGCCAATTAGGTGCCAACTCTTGGCTAACCCATATTAGAATATGATCTAATCAAATTAGATCAATTAAGAATCAGATTCGAATCCAATTCGAATCAGATTCGAATCCAATTCGAATTAGGAGCTAAGGTTTGCAACACCTGCTAGGATGTTTATCTTGCAAACATGATCTAATCCAATTAGACCCTTAATAAGTTTTCTTGTGTGTGACCCATTGGGTTCCATACTTAGCCAGCAATAGGTGTGAGTGCGAGTTGACCCAACTTGATTAGAACTCTTCTAATCGATTTAAGTCCAAACTGCGCGAACCCGAACTTAACAATTAGAATCCTTTCTAATTGGTGATCGAATTAACTCTTTAATTTGATCAAACCTATAAAACAAGATTGACGTCTAGCAACGTGTCATGTCTACCCGAAAAATATGGAACTTGGTGGAAATACCAAAAATACCCTTCAGTGGCAAGTTACCATGCAATTCAATCCTTTAATCAAACTGCATTCCAAATATGCATATGAGTATGAATATATGTCAAACTCAATTTCATATTCATATTTTTCTCAATCTTTTAATGATAATTCAAATAATGAAACATTAGAAACTCTTTCTAATTTTCATTCTACTTTGATCAAAGGTTTTCTGAATTATCATATGATTAGAATAAATAGGATGCTATCTTCTCTTACTAGAAGTGATTAATTCCTTGTTGACCTACTCATAATCTTCGTACATAATTCACCATATCCAGAAGACCTCGTACATAACTTATTGTCATGAATGAGTGTAAACCAAAATATGGGTTCATGTGCACAAGATACCATGGTGATCTCAGGTCATAGGATCAGTTGCACAACTCCCACTAAGAGAATCATCTTTTGACATGTAAGTAAGACTTCATAAGATTTCTCTTTGTAGGTCAATTCAGTGAACTCATTCCTCTAATGAGCACCCACATCTTTGTATTAGTGTCTCCACACAAATGATTGTGAGATCAATCATCCTCTGCATCGAGCATACATAAGACATGCCAGTCTTTCCGGTAATCATTGATCCCCGACTCAATGTACCAATGACTGGGAATATTTAAGATTAGGATTTTAGGATTTTAAGTCTCACTAGTATGATCTCATCATAGTCTTAAAACCATTGCCCTAAACTAAGGAGTTTATCATAAATATAATCAACAGCATATGATAAAACATAACGCCTTTATTCATATTTAAATGTCATGTACATGATTTGGACAAATCAAAAGAAAAAACTTCGCAATACATATTGCGATTGGCTTGTAGGGCATCTACTCTTTCAACTCCAAAATAAAATATTGATGTGGGATTAATACCTTTTATGATGGAAGAAACTTATGGATCTGATCCTTGACTTCGCATCCATGCACACGAATGGCCTCTATGAGAAGTATACGCGAAGCCCTAGGTAGATCGTCTTCCGTGGGAGTGCTAGCTCGCGCAGGAACGCAGCAATGGCTGAAGCTTTCTCCTTCTAAACACTCAACCTTTGATTGTTCTTCAAGGAGATGGAGGATGGACGTGAGGAAGAAGGAGAAGAAGGGATGGAGGCCCTCAGAGAATTTTTTCAGAATTTTTTGAAACCTCTAAATATGGTATATCTTGAACCCAAGGCATGGGGTCTTTTATAGCCAAAAGATCCCCCCACGTATCACACCTAATTTAGCCAACTAATTTGGCTGATAAAATTCCCAAAAAATTCTGGTGGTTTGGCAGCTAAGAGGAAATAAACATATCCAAATTTCGTGCATTTTGGATCCCTAAAAGATAGGAATTCATGCATCCAAAGTTCAGCCGCAGACCACCTTATTTCATGCACCATGCAATCCCTACAAATTAGGAAATTCATCTAAATCTTTCTAGAAAGATTTAAGGCGCCATTTTTATAGAAATTATAGCCCCACGCCTCCTCTCTTCTCACGCCAATTTTTGGCCAAAAATAAAGAGGATAGGTATAGAAAATATTGGGAATAAATTAAGGTGTCATTCTTCTCCAAGAAGATAAGAATGGGTTCCTAAAATTTAGGGATTCTTCTCCTTATCCAATTCTGATTGTTTGGACTCATAATCCTCATTAAATAAGATCTTCTAATTGATTTGGATCAAGCCCAATCCAATTGGGTCAAGTCCCATCAATTGGGTCAAGCTCAATCTACTTGGGTTGAACCCAATCCAATTAGGTCAAACCCTGATGCAGCCCAAATTGAATCCTATTCAATTTGGCTCAACCTAAGCCCAATTTACTCAATCAAATCGAGTTCATTAGCAATCTAATTACTAATTAATCCTCCAATAATTCAATAATTATTTTAATACAATTTTTGCTTTGGATAATTTGTCAATCGAATTGACCAAATAACCCCTGAATGATTCTTAATCATTAATCAGCCATTTGATCAACCTAGAAACTTCTATGCATGTAACCTCATAGGTTCGAACCTAAGCCGGTAGTATAGGAACGTCTTCCTATACTAATCGATGTGACTATCTAGCAATGGTACCCGACGTCTGGATAGGCCGAATATATGCGAAGCAAATATTCTGGAACCCTGGACTATGGTTACTGTATAATTCAATCCCTTTGACTCCTAATGCCAGGATGACTTAGAGCTCACTGTCAACCCTATAATTAGTACATCCATTATATGATTAACTTTAGATATCCCGTGACTCCTCACTGGGATTATCCTGGCCAAGGTTTTGCTAAATTAATCACAATACATTATCTCCTGTTTGCAGGAGGGGTCAATTCCATCTCGACTCACAACTAACTACGCAAGTACTTGACTGCACCAGTGACCTTCCGTCACTGAATTAGAAATTCAGGTAGTCCGGTACCAAAGTACAGTGAGTTGCTTGCTAGTCACAGGTTGCGATCTCAGGTCAGAGGGCCAAACTTATACCCATATCCACTCGAAACATTTCTTGACAGTAGAGCGTTCCGGAATTGGTCACGTTCAGTGAAATGTACTCCTACACTTCACCTGTATGGCATACCAGTGTCTCCACACTCCTTGGTTAAGAGGACAACCAACGTATATGTCACACAACGACCTAATCTCGATAATGTTGTCGTCCTAGTAACAACATATCATTTGGTCGCGAATAAGTTTAAGGACTCAAAGATAAATCCTCCTTTATCATAACATAAGTCCTAAGGACTTCATCATATAAGAGTACATTTGAAGATGAAATGATGAATAATGCTAAATAATACTTTATTATTTGTCAATTTATTTACCAAATTCAATCATCAATATGCTGACGATTGATATTTAGGATACAATTTCCAACAACTCCCACTTAGCCTAAAGCCAATCGGCACAGTATCTAATACCCATCTTCAACTTGTATTCGTTGAACTCTTTGATGCGAGGACTTTGGTAAATGGGTCAGCCATATTTTCTTTTGTTTCAATTTTCTGTAGAATCCGCCACTGTGTGTTGGTTGGAACTCTTCCAGCAGATAGCACCACCCTTAAGAGTGAAGATATATCCCGACACGCTCTTGCTATCATCTTGATCTGACTGAAAACTTGAATCGGTATATCCCTCAAGTTTTAAGTCAGAATCACCGTAGACAAGCCACTGATTTATAGTATTTCTCAAATACTTATGGATGGTTTTTACAACCTTCCAGTGGTTGCTACCTGGATCAGACTGGTATCTGCTCACTACTCCTAGTGAGTATGCCACGTCTGGTCTAGTACATATCATGGCATACATTATAGATCCCACTGTCGAAGCATATGGAATTCTATCCATACTCTCTCTTTCTTGAGGGGTTGTCGGACAATCCCTTTTAGAGAGATTAATTCCATGGCCCATCGGAAGATAGCCTTTCTTAGAATTAATCATACTGAACCTCTTCAGTATAGTATCAATGTATGTGGATTCAGATAATCCAAGCAATCTTCTAGATCTATCTCTATAGATCTTCATCCCTAGGATGTAAGATGCTTCTCCCAAATCCTTCATGGAAAATTGAGATGATAGCCAAACCTTTATTTCTTGTAATGCAGGAATGTCATTCCCGATTAAAAGAATGTCATCCATATACAAAACAAGAAATATGATAACTGAACCATTTGCCCATTTATAAATGCAAGGTTCCTCTTCATTCTTAATGAAGCCATATGTTTTGATTACCTTATCAAAATGTATATTCCAACTCCGTGAAGCTTGCTATAATCCATAAATGGATTTTTGAAACTTGCACACTTTAGACTCATCTGCAGATGTAAAACCTTCAGGTTGTATCATATACACTTTCTCTTCTAAATCTCTATTTAGAAAAGCGGTTTTAACATCCATCTGCCAGATCTCATAATCTAAGTGTGCTGCTATCGCAAGCATAATCCGAATGGACTTGAGCATTGCCCCAGGAGAAAATGTCTCGTCATAGTCAATACCATAATGTTGACGATATCCCTTGGCAACCAGACGGGCTTTATAGGTCTCTACCTTTCCATCTGCACCCCGTTTTCTTTTGAATATCCACTTACATCCTATGTGTTTAATCCCTTCGGGTGGGTCAACTAATGTCCATACATCATTGACCTTCATGGATTCTATTACGGGGGAACTTAGCCACCATGCCCCACGTGACCGGCACGCGCGCCCAGGAAGACTACGGCTGCCCCTTGATCCAGCAATCCGACCTCGGATCGGATATCTTCGGCTCCGCAGCCCGACCCCGAGTCGGCTGCCCCTTGATCCAGCAATCCGACCTCGGGTCGGATATCTTCGGCTCCGCAGCCCGACCCCGAGTCGGCTGCCCCTTGATCCAGCAATCCGACCCCGAGTCGGCAATCTCTCGACAACAACAGACTGTTCCTCTGAGGCACGCCGCGGCCCCCTGCTCCACTACTCCCTGCAACGGCCGTATCCGGCGCTGCCCCACGATCCCCTGTAACAGCCGTACAAAGCGGAGCTCCACTATGCCCTGCCATGGCCGTACCCAGCGCTGCCCCACGACGCCCTGTAACGGCCATGTCAGTGGCAGCCCCATCGTGCACACGATGACGAATCCCCGAAAAAATCCCCCAGCCTGATATATATGAGGCTGGGGGGGAAGGGGGAGGGTAAGATATATCTTCCAGAGTATCATCTCACCTGCTACCTTCTCCTTCTCCTTCTCCTTCGATCTCCTCTGACTTGATCGTCGGAGGGCCCCCACTACCCCGATGGTGGTGCGAGGCTTGCATGCAGGTTTCACGGCGGAGGGCGGAGCGCAACCAAAGCAACTCAAAGGGAACCCCGTTCACACCGCTGTGCCAATCGTTCTCGGTTTGGACCACCAGCAACAGTTGGCGCTAGAAGGAGGGCCGGATCTCAGAGCGATCGTAATGGCACGGCGAGGTGGTCGTGGAGGCTTCCAATGCTTCTGGTCGCGGGGCCTCTCGCGCCTCCGGCCGGGAGGCCGCTGCATCTCCAACACACTCTCAGCAACACTCCACCACCCCACCGCCCATTCAGACGGTCGAAGCCGCCCAGTTCGACCAGCTAGCCCAGCAGGTTCGCACCCTCATGGAGGCGGTGCAGAATCTGCAGGGTGCGATGTCCCGGCGCGCGCAGCGGGCTCAGGAGCCACTGCTTCCCTGAGCGCTCGCCTGTCCTCCTCAGCCCGCGCTCCTTCCTCTCCCATGGGGAGGAGCGCCGGCGCGAGGAGGATTCTCGAGCACGGTCTATTTCTGCGGGACCTTCCCATCGGAGCTGCGCGGGGTACGAGAGGCGGGCCCGGGCGCGGTTCCCAGACCCCCCAGTCCTCGAGGAACCCGCGCTCCAGTCGGTCCCCCCACTCGCCGCTCCTTGTCTCCCACCCACCGGTCCCCCCCCCCCCGCACTC